>NW_015505766.1:132363-133132 GCF_001515645.1 Sinocyclocheilus grahami | reverse complement strand
ACACACACACACACACACACAAAACTATTTCAGTCTACTTCAAAATTTCACATTTAATTCAGTGTGTTACTTGCCAATTCATTTTATTTTTTATGAAAATTGCTAGCAATTTTTGAATTAAACTGTAATGTTTAATTAATAAAATGGATACAAAATTAATAATAATGTACACTGTAAAAATTGTTTTGATGTAAATATAGCTATAAAAATGTTTGGAGTACATATTACAAGAAAATATCATGTCGGTCTTTCTACTTTCAAATGTAAAATAAAAATAATTAAATGTGTTACTTTTCTTTGTAATTATTTTGATTACATCGATGTACATTATTACTAGCAATTTCTGAGAGACAATAGTTTCACTGTAAATAGTTTCAGTGTTGCTGGAGGACATCGGTGGTCCATTGTGAAGGGATCGTCCTGCCAGCACATTGATCAGGAACGTCAATCTGTCCTCCAGAGGAAAGTATAAATAGAAAGAAGCCGGCAGCACCTGAAATGATGTTCTTTCTCCTCTGAGAAAAGCTGGTGAAGGCGTTGAGTGATTTAGTTCGTCGCAGTATTTCACTCACTCTGTGACAGCGAGTAAATCTTTATCTTCTGTTGCTAGTTGAGCAGATTAACAGAAAACATTTTTTTGTATATTTTATTAGGGTTTTAAGGCAGAAAAGTCACTTGAAATTCCTTCACCGTGTATAAGAAAAGGATTGCATACTGTGGGATTACAAATTTAAGAAACTGTTTAAAATATGCTGATCCTATGTTCTGA
>NW_015505766.1:131035-131467 GCF_001515645.1 Sinocyclocheilus grahami | reverse complement strand
GTTTCCTACAATACTGAGATACAATACTTGCAATCTTCTTTTATTTTATAAGAGCAAAAAATAAAGCACTCAGTGCTTTTAAAATCCACAACAAACGTTCAGCAAATGTGATATATTTTCTTTCTTGGGTAAGACCAATCGACAGCGGAGATTTTGTGTTAGTGAACACAGAAGTGCAATAAATAGAGTGATAGTAAATCACCAGTTGGCCAATATTTTACAGAGTTTAAATCATTCAGTTAATGAATTGTTATGTAGTACTTCCGATGCGTCGTTACCTTAATACGGAACAGAAATGATTACAAAACTGAAATTAAATAGATTTTTTTTGTCTGAGTACTGTACTCTATAATGGTAAGATAGCTGGTTCTGTATTTTTTATTTCATTATACTGTATATTCAGAGTTTATATCTCGGGTTTTTTTCATATAC
>NW_015505766.1:124997-130908 GCF_001515645.1 Sinocyclocheilus grahami | reverse complement strand
AAAAATCGGCAGTGTATCAAATACTTATTTGCCCCACTGTAACTGGTAGAATTAAAAGTTTGAATCATGCAATTATGACTTTTTTCGTAGAATTGCGAGATGAAATCTCACAATTATGACTTTTTTGTAGAAGTACAACCCATAGGAATAATGTATTGCTTTTCCTAAGCTCGGGAGACTTAGATGAGATTCTCATATATCTCTCATTTTAGTATCCACAGCATTTCAGATGTTTCTCCTAAAATTCCTTCAGGAGAAATGGAAGTAGACACAAATGAGACATGAGAAATATCTGAGAGAAAAAGAGTCAAAACTGAGAATGGGGTGGAAGAAACATAACATATCTCTTTATTGTCTTGCTGCAATCTCTATCAAGACTCCATTATAGGAATATTTTATTGCTCAGTGGTTGCTCTTTCTAAACTCAGGAGACGTAGTTGCGATTCTCGTGTATTTCTCTTTTTAGTCTCAACAGAGTCTCAGAATCCTTAAGAGAAATAAAAGTAGACACAACTGAGACATGAGAAAGTTCTGAAAGAAAGGAATCCAAAATGACAATGGGAGAGAAACGTGTGAGATCTTTATTGTCTTGCAAGAATCCATTATAAACATGTTTTACTGCTCAGAGGTTGCTGTTGCATTTTTTATTGCAATGGTGTTTTTCACCTTTAATGGTCAGGACAGTAGGAGTAGAGTCAGGAGACGATTGGACGGGTGAGAAGGGAACAGAAGCAAGAAAGTACCTTTAGCTGGGATTCAAACCCGTGTTGTTTGAGTGCTTCACGTCGATGTGCTGTCCACAAGGCTATAGCTCTGACAGATATCACTCTTCGCTCAGGATACTAAGGGATGATTCTCTTATACGTCTCACTGAGATATCAGCTTTGTCTTAAGATGTCTTCAGTTTTATTTTAGGAGAAACGTTAAACGTTTACTAATATTGTAAATACTAAAACTATCATTTAAATAGCATTAAACATTTCAGAATATCAATATTACTATTACTAATATTACTAGTTTAAATGTATCTTCAATGTCCAGCATTGTATACGCCACACTAGAAAGGAGTTACAAGTGCAAGATGTTTAGTATAAGAGCAATACCTTTTTTAACAAATGTAACACTAGTGTACCAGCTTTTTGTGGCTTTGTTTAGTATTAAAAAGTTGTCTTGTACAGCACATTTTTGCATGCATGTAAATATAGGTTATGGTCTCCTCTGTTAAAACACTGTGCAATAAAACACTGTCTACATAAAACAACTTCAAATATGACAATGCATGTATTGACTTTGATGGAAATGGTGTAGATAAATGACATTGAAGCTAGCCAGAGGGAAGAAAAATAAAATAAAAGAGATCATTTTACCATTTCAAATATTTCTCCTAGACAGAAATGAGGTTACCTTAAGATTGAATGGAAACTTTTGCTTGACACTCTCACAATGGTCTACTTTAAAGCTTTACAAGAGATCTCAACAACATCACACACTGTATTCAGATATTTCTCCTTAGCTAACAGATACTGTATCTCTCACATTTGTCTCTTTTAAAGCTTCAGAAGAGGTCTCAACAACATCACACAGCGTGCTCAGATATTTCTCCTACACTAAAGACTCGAGAGCTCTCACATTTGTCTCTTTTAAATTTCAGAAGTGATCTCAATAACTTTACAAAGTGTGCACCAAGTCAAATGCCTCACTATGAGCGCAAACATTTCTTCCATATAATATGCATTAATAATCAAATTAGTCAATTAATAATCAAGACTGAGTCATAAGCCATTGATGTGCCTTTCAGCAAACAAAGCTCCAGGGTTACATTTTCTGTAGATCAGTTTTGATTACTATTTCCAACAACAAATTATGTGCCTAAGTACATAAACATTGTCCTATAAAAAGTAACATTATCCTTATTTTTGCATAATTTCTCTCTCAATATAGCCTTTAACTCTGAATTTATGACTTGATGCACACTTTGTAAAGTTGTTGAGAGCTCTTCTAAAGCATTACAGGAGACAAATATGAGACCCCCAGGTTATTTAGCTAAAGAGAAAAATCTGAGCACAGTGTGATGTTGTTGAGATCTCTTCTGAAGCTTTAAAGGAGAGCATTGTGAGATTGTTAGAGTTTTTGTCTCAGGAGACAAGTTTGAGAAGCAGGAGACTCGAGCAAAAATCTCTGTTCGATCTTAAATAAAGTAACCTCATTTCTGTCAAGGAGAAATATTTGAGATGTTAAACAGATCTCACTTTTGATTTTTCTTTCCTATGGGAAGTTTAAATCTCACAATTCTGCCATTTTCGTAGAATTGCAATTAAATCTCGTAATTTTAAGTTTAAGTCTCGCAATTCTGAGTTTAAATCTCACAATTCTGACTTTTTTTGTAGAATTACAAGTTTAAATCTCACAATTCTGACTTTTTTGTAGAATTACAAGTTTAAATCTCGCAATTCTGAGTTTTTCGTAGAATTTTTGTAGAAGTTTAAATCTCGAAATTCTGAATTTTTCATACAAGTACAAGTTTAACTATCACTATTCTGACTTTTTTCATAGAATTTCATGTTTATATCTCACAATTCTGAGTTTTTTTCATAGAATTGGAAGTTTAAATATCGCAATTCTGAGTTTGTCTTACAATTCTGTCTTTTTTCATAGAATTTCATGTTTATATCTCACAATTCACAATTCTCACAATGCATAAGTTTTTTTTTGCACTTGTAACATACGAAGATTGCTAGCATGTAATCCTTTTCTTCGATACACAGTGAATGAATTTCAAGTGTAGAATTTTTTATTTTATTTTTTTTACTCTTTTTGGAGGAATTTGTAACATGGAATCATCCTCTACTATCCTCTACTTTTCTCTTTCTTTCTCTCTTTTTTTTATTTTAGAAAGGTGCTTTCAAGTGAACCTGCATGTCTTCATATATCCTTCATGGTGTCTTCTGCTGTGAGTTGCATGACCGTGTATTGTTTTTCGTCTGGTCAGATCTGGACGAGCCTTTGGTGACCGTTCATCAGAGTATTGGTGAAGCTAAAGAGCAGTTCTACTACGAGCGGACGGTGTTTCTGCGCTGCATTGCTAACTCCAACCCTCCCATCCGCTACAGCTGGTACCGCGGACGAGACGTCCTCTCGCAAGGCTCAGATAAAGGCGTGGAGATCTACGAGCCCTTCTTTACCCAGGTAAGAATCTAACCCTTGCTCAAAATACTGCTGTAATACTGTGTTTTTGGGGCACTAGCATTTTGGTAATGTATCTGCTAAATTAATCAAAGTAATGAATGCTAATCATGATACACTTCTATAGAAAATAAATACTTTTATTCAGCATGGATGCCTCGAAAAAAGTCACAATTGTGACAATTGTCTTAGAATTGCAATTATATTTCTAACAATTCTGACATTTTTCTTATAATTTCAAGTTTAAATCTCGCACTTCTGACTTTTTCTTAAAATTACAATTATATTTCTCGCAATTCTGACTTATTTCTTAGAATTGCACGTTTATTTCTCATAATTGTAACTTTTTTCTTAGAATTGCAATTTTATTTCTCGCCAATCTGATATTTTTCTTAGAATTGCAATTTTATTTCTTGCAATTCTGATATAATTCTTACAATTGCAATTTTATTTCTCGCAATTCTGATATTTTTCTTAGAATTGCAATTTTATTTCTTGCAATTCTGATATAATTCTTACAATTGCAATTTTATTTCTCGCAATTCTGATATTTTTCTTAGAATTGCAATTTTATTTCTTGCAATTCTGATATAATTCTTACAATTGCAATTTTATTTCTCGCAATTCTGATATTTTTCTTAGAATTGCAATTTTATTTCTCGCAGTTCTGACGTTTTCTTAGAATTGCTATATATATACATATATATGCCTAAATTAAAAATGCATTTAAATTGCATAAAATTTCAAATTAATTAATTACACAGTACATAAATTAATAAACTTATAAACTATATATAGTTATTTTCTTTTTCAGTTTTAGTTATTTTAGTACATGAAGTTAAACTAAATTAAAATGAGAAATGTAGTTGAAATATTTTTTTTAATATAATTTGTTTTATTTTAGTGTTTCTTTTATTTAAAGAAATGAAAATCCTATTTTTTTAGTGGTTTTAGTTTCATTTTAGTTAACCCTTTATTAACCCTGCTTGTCCAACTAAGAGATAATCACCATATTTACAATTAAACCATCATATTTGAAAATATAAAATTAATTACATTGATATCATATTTATAAGCCATATTTAGTTATCCTGGGGTCTCCTTCAAGCAGTGTAAAAAGCTTTCAGAATCTTTACCAAAAAAAATCTGTATTCTTAAAATGAACTTTTTTTTTAATGACAATGTATTTTTTTAACAACAAAATATGTATCGTGAAAAACAGAAATGCACTCTGCATAATTTATTATTAACTATTTGCATTTTATTTTATTTAAATACTCTGTTCGTTGTGAAAACATTTGCATTTATTCAGTTAAAAAGCACGAACATGATTAAAATATGGCTAGTCATTGGATAAGCAATATTCAGTTATGAAATTGGAAATTGGATTATTGATGATAAATATAGTTATTGTGTGTTTGAAACACATTCAGTTTATTAGCACTTTTACAGAAATCTGAGCCGTTTCATTGATGCATGACGGACAAATGTGCATCACATTAAGTTAATTCGTTTATAAAACTAATCCAAATGCGTGGACATTTTACATGCAATTCAAACACATCATAAATGTTGGCCTAAATGTTTAGTGCACTTATATATATATAAAATATATCATGTAAAAATATTATGTAAATAATTAAATATTATTATCAATAATATATAATATAAGAAATTACATCATATATAATATGAAAATATAATAAATAATTACATTGTTATTAATATGTAATATATAAAATATATAATATAAAAATATCAGAAAGGATTTAATTGTTAATAATAATATTTAAAATATATATAAAATGTTATATAAATAATTAAATGATTATTAATGATTATATACTATAAGAAATATGACCTATAAAACATAATATAAAAATAATAATATTTTTTATAATAAATAAATGTAATATGAAAATATTATCTATAAAGTAGATCATTTAAAAGTTAAAAAGTAAATTATTATTCATAAAATGTAATATGAAAATAATATTTGTGAAATATATCATATAAAAATATAATAATTATATTTACTATAAAATATTATGCATACAAATATATATTATAAACATATTGTATTTAAAATATATTATATAAAAAGATTGAATATATAGGATTGAAATGTATTTAAGGGAATGAAGACAGAAAGCATGTTTGCAGTCTGTGTTGTGGAGCACACATTTGCACACGGCTCTCTGTCTGTCGCTCTGAGCTCCAGGGGGAAACCAAGATCTTGAAGCTGAAGAACCTGAGACCCAAGGACTACGCCAACTACAGCTGCATCGCCTCCGTCAGGAACGTGTGCGGCCTCGCCGACCGCAGAGTCGTCTTCAGACTCACCAATAAAACAGGTGAGGCTCTCAAAGAGGCGCTTCATCATTCACTCGACCCGATGTTACAAGAAGCTCACTTTTCAGTTGAGATGGTTTTATTAGCCTGTTTTTACTCATATTGTTTGTCTTTTTATTTTTATTTCAGTTTTAGTTTTAGGAATTTTAATTACTTTTTTCAGTTTAGTCTTATTTTATTTCCAAGGCAACATTTAACTTTTTTTTTTTTAAACTTATTAACTGTTTTACCTTTAACTCTTTTTAAGTTTAAGCTTTTCATTTAATATTTTATTTTATTTTATTTTATTTTATTTAGTTTTATTTAGTTTTTGTTATTTTATCTCATTTTATTTTATTTTGTTTAGTTTTTATTTTATTTTATTTTATTTAGTTTT
>NW_015505766.1:87605-123492 GCF_001515645.1 Sinocyclocheilus grahami | reverse complement strand
TATTTTGTTTAGTTTTTATTTTATTTTATTTTATTTAGTTTTTATTTTATTTTATTTAGTTTTTATTTTATTTTATTTAGTTTTTATTTTATTTTATTTTATTTTATTTAGTTAGTATTTTATTTTATTTAGTTCGTTTTTATTTTAAATTATTTTGTTTTATTTAATTTAATTTAATTTAATTTTGTTTTATTTTGTTTTTATTTTATTTTATTTTATTTTTTCAGCGTAATTGCATTTAACAGAAGCTATTTTTAATAGATTTTTAATAATGAACCCAAAATTCCTTCCAATTGCAGTGAAAACATTTTTATTGACTCTTTATTTTATCGAAAGTTTTAACACTTTTATTCAAAATTGGACTAAAAATGCAAAATAGACGAGATGATTATTATTTCTGAGATGTGTAACTGGACATGTGTAAATAATATGGTCATGTGACGACAATGTAGAAATAATAATAGTAATAATATTTATATACAATGTACAATGTAGAAATATTAAAAAATAATAATAATAATGATGAATTATATATATATATATATATATTTTAGTAAAAGTTTTAGTAATTTTGTTGTTTTCTTTATTCATTTTTTAATGTCTATATAATTTTTATTTTTATTGATTAGTTTTAGGTTATTTAGATTAATTTTAGTGCTTTATTTAATTTCAATTAGCATGTATTTCATTTCTTTTTGAATTGTAGTTTTAGTTGCCGCACTTGTAAAGTAGAGGTCATGAACGGCGGTGTCGGCTGTGTTTCTCAGCTCCCGCCTCCATCAAGCTGCTGGTGGAGGATCCCATCGTGGTGAATCCGGGTCAGACGGTGTCTCTGGTCTGCATCAGCACCGGAGGCGAGCCGGCTCCGAGCCTGAACTGGACCCTCAGCTCCGGATCTCTGCCGCAGAAGAGCCTGATGAAGGACGGGACGCTCACGCTGCCCTCCATCGCCTCCGAGGACGCCGGCGTCTACAGCTGCGTCGCCAGCAACAACGTGGGCAACCCGGCCAAGAAATCCACCACCATCATCGTACGAGGTCAGCTTCACTTTATGTTTGTGTTAATGAATCGTTCAAACCACTTATGATTCATTTGTGAATCGTTCAAACCCCTTATGATTCATTTGTGAATCGTTCAAACCACTCATGATTCATTTGTGAATTGTTATTTTTGTTCAGTTTGTGTTAATGAATCGTTCAAACCACTTATGATTCATTTGTGAATCGTTTAAACCACTTATGATTCATTTGTGAATCGTTTAAACCACTCATGTTTCATTTGTGAATCGTTCAAACCACTTATGATTCATTTGTGAATCGTTTAAACCACTTATGATTCATTTGTGAATCGTTCAAACCACTCATGATTCATTTGTGAATCGTTTAAACCACTCATGATTCATTTGTGAATCGTTTAAACCACTTATGATTCATTTGTGAATCGTTCAAACCACTCATGAGTCATTTGTGAATCGTTTAAACCACTTATGATTCATTTGTGAATCGTTCAAACCACTCATGATTCATTTGTGAATCGTTCAAACCACTCATGATTCATTTGTGAATCGTTTAAACCACTTATGATTCATTTGTGAATCGTTCAAACCACTCATGATTCATTTGTGAATCGTTTAAACCACTCATGATTCATTTGTGAATCGTTCAAACCACTCATGATTCATTTGTGAATCGTTCAAACCACTCATGATTCATTTGTGAATTGTTATTTTTGTACAGTTTGTGTTAATGAATCGTTCAAACCACTTCTCAAATCATTCTGAATGATTCATTTGTGAATCATTTTCTTAGTCAGTTTGTAGTAATTAATCATTCACAAAAAAAGAAACCTTGATTACTTAGATTTTTGACCAATAGCAGCTGAAATGCACTGTACTGTCCGGCTGTGTGTCTTTTTGCTCTGAATTGTGCAGCTGATGATGTTCCTGTCGATCAGATTCGTCTCAGAGCGCTCCAGAGTCTTCAGCACATTACTGTACAGTCATTATTACGTTATTACAGGCACATTACTGTACAGGCCATTTGAGTGAATCTCAGAACCTCTCAGGACACTCTCAGGCCTTATTTCACCCCAAAATCACAAGAAGAAAAAAAAAGCAATCATATTTTGAAGCCTGTTTTAAAGTATTGACAACTATGCATTGTTTAAATAAAATAAAATGCATAAATCTCTCTCATGCCTTTTGCCTTCAGCCAAAATGATTATTAGGCTCTGAATCTCATGAAATATGGCCTGAAGAAATTCTCAGGCACATTTCACCACAAATTCATAAAAAAAGCAATCATATTTTGTGCTATATTCTCATTACTGAAATGCATAAAGAAAAATAAATTAATAAATCAAACTAATATATATATATATATATACAGTAGAATTTATCGTAGAATTTGTTGTACTGGCAAAAAATCTCACTGTGAAATGTTCTGGTCATATTTCATCAATTATATTTTGTGCAAACGTTTGTGCCTTTATGAAAATTAAGGATTATAATTAGGGTCATTAGGATTATTGAATTAATTAAGAATATAAAATGAATAAATAAATATTATGTTTTATATAAATATTTTTTTATATATTTTATATATAATTAATAAGTTTTAAGTTTTTATTAGAATTTGTAAAAAAAAAAAAAATAAGAATATTATTTTGTATATATAATTATAAATGAAGTTTTTAATAGATTTTTAAAATAGAAACAGGGCATATTTCTATGCATTTCTATGCATTAAAAAAAAAGATAATCATATTTTATGCAAAGAAAATTAAGCCTGTTTTTTTTCTGGTATAGGGACATTTATTTTTATTCTTTCTTATTAATTTCCCATTATTTAAATAAATAAATAAATAAATATTTTTAGTATAATTCCCTGTTCCGTACAAAAGATCACTTTTTAATTTGTGTTGTTCACCCTTATGCTTTGTAAGCAGTAGTTCATAACCGAGTAATGTGGTGTTGTAATGTCTGGACTGTAGATGATAGTGGATTGTGGCTGTGAACACTCATCAGTCAGCAGCGTCGCTCCCTAACGAGTGGACATACACACACACGCGTGTATGTGTGTGTTTACGACTGTTAGTCACACTAGTCCTTGAAAAGCCCTCGCCGGCCGCGTCTGTGTTCAGCAGATGGAGGCTTTACTCCACAGCCTGCCGTGACTTTGGCTTTGGCCTGTTCCTCCAGTATCCCAGCATGCTCTTGGCCCTCCATCATGATCCTGCTCTGGATTAAAGGATCCGCTCTCTTTTCCAAAAGTGGGTCAGTTTGCAGCGTTTGGCCGACACAGAGCTCTTGTTTTCGTGTGTTATCCTCCGGTCGCTCCGTCATCAGATGAATCACAGATCTGCTGCACTGACACGTAACCTCCCTCTTTTTACAGTTATTACTTCACTGGTATCATATGTGTCATTTAACTGCTGTAATGTATTAAAATGTAGTGTTTCAATGCCGTCACCTGAAAGCAGCTTGTGACATTTCTACTCATTTGGAATCATCTTTTGGGAAATTATTGCTTTTTTCTGAAATATTGTAAAATAGATTACATTTATAGCGTGCACAAATGAATCGTAGTGTCAGCTGATTTATACGTACCTAAACATTTAAGTAATATATATTTGTTTACCTAAACATTTAAGTAATATATATTTGTTTACCTAAACATTTAAGTAATATATATTTGCTTACCTAAACATATAAGTAATATATTTGTTTACCTAAACATTTAAGTAATATATATTTGTTTATACATAATATACTTGTATTTATTTATTTAGAATGAGTAAACATAAACGCAATTCATTCATTTATTTTAAATAATAGTAACGAGAATTAATTATTTCATATAATTATATAATTATTTATTGAATAAAATTATTATTCATTTACTTATTTAAAGGAAAATGCATAAACATTAAAGATAATTGTTTATTTATTTGTTTATTTGAAAAACAGTAATGCTTTACTTATTGTACACAACAGTAATGGTGTTTATTTATTTATTGAATAACTGTTAAGAGAACTGCTATTTAATTACTTATGTATTTATTTTAAATAACAGTAAAGATAATTTTATCCAGTTATTTTATTATTCATTTATTTAAGTAACAGCAATAAGATCTATTTTTATTCATTTTGAAAAGTGCAGTGCTGATAAAGGTTTATTTATTTATTTATTTATTCATTCATCCGTTTACTTTGAATAACAGTAAACCTTTGTTATTTATTTTAATTATATATTTATTTTAATTAACAGTAACTGTTATTTATTTATTTTGGATAACAATAAAGATACATTTATTCAGTTCTTTTATTGTGTATTTGTTTTAAATAACAGTAAGCAGGACTGTTTATGTATGTATTTAGAAATATCGTACTGAATAGTGTTTATTTATTAAAAAAACAGTAACGAAAGCTAGTTTTAATTAATTTTATTTATTTATTTTGAACAACAGAAATGAGAACAGTTTTATAAAAGCAGCTTGTGACGTTTCCAGTCTCTGACCTCCTCATTTGGAGTTAATTTAACTAAAACAATCTATTATAGAAATGTAATTTTAAAATAAATGGTGTAGTTGATTTTTAGTGAGCCGATGCAGCAGTCGTTGGAGTGTGGAAACGTGCAGAAACACGACACACAAATGAATCTGAGACGCTGCTGTTTGCAGGAACAGTCAAATCACCTTTATTTGTGTGGCGCTTTACACAGTACAGATTGTGTCAAAGCAGCTTTACAGTGTCAAACAGGAAAATAGTTTGTCAATAATGCAAGAAGACAATAAACAAGAGAGTACATTTTTCTGTTAAAGTCAGTTCATTGATGATTCAGTGATTCATCATCCAGTTCAGCTCTCTTCCAATAGTGTCTGTGCAATCAGTCAAGCGTCTCCAACTAATAAACAAGTTGTGTTCTTTTAATAAGACGTTTAATAACAGCCAGTTTGAAGGTTTTGGGGACATATCCTAATGCCAATGACGAATGCATGATATTCAGAAGAGGATCTATGACTTCTGGAAGCACCTCTTTTAGGAGCTTAGATGGAATAGGGTCTAAAATACATGTTGTTGTTTTAGATTATTTAACAAGTTTATACAATTCTTCCTCTCCTATAGTAGAGAATGAGTGGAATTTCTCCTCAGAGGATCTATAGCAAGCTATCTGATGCGATACTGTAGCTGACGGCTGCATGGTTACAATTTTATCTCTAATAGTATCGATCTTGGAAGTAAAGTAGTTCATAAAGTCATTACTGCTGTGCTGTTGGGAAATTTCTGCATCTGTTGATGCTTTATTTTTCATTAATTTAGCCACTGTATTGAATAAATACCTGGGGTTATGTTTGTTCTCTTCTAAGAGAGACGAAAAGTAATCAGATCTAGCCGTTTTTAGAGCTTTTCTGTAGCAGGAAGTACTTTCCTTCCAAGCAATATGAGATACCTCTAGTTTTGTTTTCTTCCAGCTGCGCTCCATTCTCCAGGCTGCTCTCTTTACGGCGCGAGTGTGTTCGTTATACCACAGTGTCGGACTGTTCTTCTTTAATCGTAAAGGAGGTATCTAATATTCATTAAGTCAAGCTTTATCATGTATTTATCTGTTTTTTATTTGTTGAACATCAATTAAATGGTTTTGGCCTTTGAGAATGGCTGTATTGAGAATTAACTGACTTCTGTGATGTGAGGCGGCTAGCAAACGGTCGGTTCCTGACCTGGGCCCCAGTTAATCAAGTACAAACTCTAGGTAGAAGTGTCTGCGCTCGTGAAAACAGACTCGTACTCTCGTGCGCCGTGTGATCTGATGACACTCGTGTGCAGCTTGTAAGTCAACATGTGAACAACCGCCATCACATTCATTGTGGAGCAGATCAAGCGTGTGTGTGTGTGTGTGTGAGAGTGTGTGCGTGTGAGTGTGTGTGTGTGTGTGTGTGCGTGCGTGTGTGTGTGTGTGTGTGTGCGTGCGTGTGTGTGTGTGTGTGTGTGCGTGCGTGTGTGTGTGTGTGTGTGTGCGTGCGTGTGTGTGTGTGTGTGTGTGCGTGCGTGTGTGTGTGTGTGTGTGTGCGTGCGTGTGTGTGTGTGTGTGTGTGCGTGCGTGTGTGTGTGTGTGTGTGTGCGTGCGTGTGTGTGTGTGTGTGTGTGCGTGCGTGTGTGTGTGTGTGTGTGTGCGTGCGTGTGTGTGTGTGTGTGTGTGAGTGAATCTCTCTGGGAATGGTTCCTCCTCAGGTCGTCTCCTTGAGTAAAGTCACGGCTCAGCTAGAGACGCCATCTGTCCCGTCACACATGCTCGTTATGAACAGCCTCGTTAGATGACACAAGGACAGTCACATGACCACAGACGAGCGTTCGGTCAGCTGCTCTGGACGGGTGGATGGAGGGAAACTCATCACAATTCTTTCTCAAATGTCTCTTATATATCTACTTTCAACAGTCGCACCCTCTCTGGATGACACTTGAGTAGTTTTTATTTGCTCTGTAACAGTGCTGGGGTCTCATTTATAAAACTCTCCGTAGATTTCATCCTAAAAGTGTACGCATGCACAAAAGCTAGATTTTGCGTACGCACAAAAGTATTCAGATTTATAAAACCATGTGTATGCCAGAACCTGTGTAAAAATCCCTTTATAAATAAAAGATTGTGTGTACGTGCATCTCCTCCCCGACTCCTCCCCGAAATCACCATATATGGAGCTTACAACGGCCTAGTTTTACTATGCATAACCTCATCTGCATATCATTTCCATGCATATTCCCATCCACGTGACACCATGTTTAACACCGTTAAAGGTACAACACATTAAGGAAATATTAGATACGGACTATAAATGCCATTTGTGCCATACACATTCATTTTAATTGCTAAAAAGCATCCAGTATCCTTGTTATGTTTTAGCATAAATATATCAAAATCCATAAAAGCAAAACTGTTTAAAACAGTTCTCAGATAAATATTGTAGAACAGATTTGATCTCATTCTTTTCCACTGGCCAAATAGTATTTCAATTGTTTTAAACAGTTCAAATCAAATTAAATGTATGCAGTTTTGCTGATAAGTTGAACATCTTTTAGTTATTTTTAGCCTATATTTATTGCAGTGTAAATAGAATTGTCTGACTCTGTGCATCACTGACAAAGTAACCTATTTTAAAAAGAAAACATGCAAATTACCGTTTTCTTCAAGTTGTATCCTTCAAATACAGTGGTATTTCTCATAATGTTGTAGAGATGCTTCACACGACATCAACACCTCTGTGCAGCTGTGGTCGTAAAGTAAGCTATTATCATTGGTCCTATTCAAACCGGACAATAGACCGTTCAACCACCGAATCCAGCCACAGGAAAAGTGATCTAGCGCATCCACTAAATATGTCTAAATTCATATCATTTTTGTTTAACTTCTGCGTAATGACTTTATGTAATTTCAGTGCTTATCTCCATTAATGAGAGTGGAATATTTAATGTAAATGTGTATGTAAATCGTTGTTTACTTCATTACTTTTCTCAATCCAGGAAAAAGAGTGCGTACGCATTGTCTAGAATGTCCGTACGATGCGTACATATTTACGGCAAGTTTATGTTTTATAAATCTCGATATGTGCGTGGACATTGTGCTTTTTAATGCAGCATAATATGTGATCCACAACTCCACAACTACTTCATGTAGACCAGATTTATTATAGTTTTGTATTTTTATTTATTTATTAATTTTTTGTTTTTGTTTTAATTTCTGTTTTATTTTAAATGTATCTTTGCAGTTTAGTTTAGTTTTTGTTAGGTTTTCCAGGGTTTTCTAGTTTTAGTTTAAGTTGAGTTAATTTCTGAGTTTTATTTTATAATGTATTTTATTTTATTCATGTATTATTGCACTTTATCATTTAAAAAGGTTTATATTTCTCAGCACAGTCGAGTGTTATTTTTCTCTGGTTGTATTTTCATTTATCACGGCCGTTTGTAAAGGTTTCATATTTTATAACGCACTAAATATCTAAAAAAAAAAAAAGGCCATTTATTTTATTTTAGTTTCAGTTTTTTCAAGTTATGTTTTAATTTTGATTTCAGGTCATGAAAAGATTTTAATTTAGTGTTTTATTTTTATTTCAGTTAACCAAAAAGTTTTAATGTAGTTTTAGTTTTAGTTTTTATTTCATTTAATCAAAAAGATTATAATTCATTTTTTTCTTTTCAGTTAATGAAAAGGTTTTTATTTAATCTGTATGTTTATTTGTTAATGAAAATATTTTTATTTTTTAGTATAATTTCAGTTAATTAAATTCACTTTTAGTTTATGTTTTAATTTCAGTTAATGGCAAGGTTTTAATTTAGTTAAAAATTTACCATTTTCAATTGACGTGATTCATAACAGTCAATGTGAGGGGACAAGAAAAGAAGCTGTTTTCATCTTATATCAGGCATATGATTAATAATGAATGAGCGCATATTAATTAATTACGTAGGTATCCTGGTAGCCTTCAGTAAAGTAATTTATTTAATAAAATGATTGATAAAACATCTAAATATCAGTCGACCATTTGTTTACTTTGTTCACTGACAAAGATGAAAATGAAAATACTATCAGTCAAAGCAGAGAGCTGGTATTGACAAATAATATGCTGCCCACTGACATAGTTTTCAATTGTTATCCAAATGTTTGGCCTTCAATTGTTTCCTCTTAAAATGCAAAAATTAGGGCTGTCAAAATGGCTTGAAAACTAAATGTTATACTTAAATATTATTAATAGTATTCAAGTTATATTCAGATTTAAAAGGCATAATTAGGGGGGGCTATATATATATATATTGGCATTGTGACATAAAATAATAATAATATTTTATTGTAATTTTAAAAATACATAAAATAAGAATAAATATTTTAAATAATATTTTAGAATAGTCATAATATTTTTCATGGTTTATATCAATAATAACGAAAGCAATAATTTACTAAATTTAATTTAATATCTACATAAAAATTATATAAAATAACTTAAAGCGGTCATCGGATGCCCATTTCCCACAAGTTGATATGATTCTTTAGGGTCTTAATGAAAAGTCTGTAGCACAGTTTGGTTAAAGTTTCTCAACGGTAGAGTAAAAACAGCTTTTTTACCGTCAAAAACAGCTCTTTTCAGAGCAAGCCGTTTTGTAGCATTTCCCTTTAAATGTTAATTAGCTCTGCTGGCTCCGCCCCTCTCTTCCTGAGCTGCTCTCAGAGAGACTGTTTACTTTAGCCGCATTCATCGTGAAACTTGCTAATTAGCACATTATTAGGAAAGGCGATTTGCAAAGATTCATTAAAAAATCGTATACGTAAGACACCAGTCCAGTCTGTGCTGAAACGCTACCGTCAATCAAACTATCGTGGGAGGGGCCTGTCCTGTGTGACGTCACTCAGGGCGGAGCTAAGGTAAGACACCAGTCCAGTCTGTGCTGAAACACTACTGTCAATCAAACTATTGTGGGCGTGGCCTGCCTGTGTGACGTCACTCAGGGCAAAGCTAAGGTAAGACACCAGTCCAATCTGTGCTGAAACGCTACTGTCAATCAAACTATCGTGGGCGGGGCCTGTCTGTGTGACGTCACACAGACAGGCATCTGAGATCGGCTCGATTTGAGAAAGGAGAAAACAATTAACCAGATTTAAAAAAAAACACCGGGTGGATTTTTATCATTATAGGGTGTTTGTGTACACACACTGCCAACACACATTTCAGTTCAAACTACTTGTAAAAGTGCATGTAGCATCCAATGACCCCTTTAAATACAAATTATTAACAACATTATAGTGAAGCAGCTCTCTAGTGTTTGGAAAAGAGCTGGACTCATGTTGTCAAGGCTGTTCTGTTGGAAGAATATCCATCCGTCTTAGCTAAAGGCACGATGGTTTGTTCTATTTATATCCACACGATATAGTGCATCTGTGTTGAATTATGTGAGTTCGTAATGAAGTACAGCTGGAAACCCATTTCATTCAGTGTATTCGAGATCTGTTATGCGGCTCGTCACATGTTGGATCTTGTAATGTTCACTCATGAATTTATTCCATGAATGTCTGACATGAGCTGCGCCGTATATCTACAGAGTGAACATGAAAGGGTTTTTTTCATGTTGAGCTCCAGTGATGAATATACATAGCACATTATTATAATGCATCTGGACAGTTTCGTGGGTTTTTCCCGTTGTTTCTTTCTTTTCTTTTTTCTTTGCTCTGGACTATACTTATTACATTTTCTTCATCACAAATTAAGGCATTATAAATACAAACATAATGTATAAGTACTTAATTCTACATTTTAATAATGTTTATATATATATCATATATATCAATCACTTTGGATCAATTTAATGCATCCTTGATAAATGAAAGTAATTTTTTTACTTGTTTAGTTTGTACTTTTTCATTTGTGGTAGGATGACAAATATATATATATATATATATAAATTATTCGTTTTATTTATTAAGGACACATTAAATGGAAAAAAGTGACAACACATATATATATATATATATATATATATATATATATACACTTTTTGTCATCCTACCACAAATGAAATAGTACAAATGAAACTTTTGTATATATACAGTGGGTACGGAAAGTATTCAGACCCCCTTAAATTTTTCACTCTTTGTTATATTGCAGCCATTTGCTAAAATCATTTAAGTTGAAAAATTTAAGGGGGTCTGAATACTTTCCGTACCCACTGTATATATATATTTTTTTTTTTTTTTGAAACACTGTAAAGTAAGAATGTTTTAATGCATTTAAAAATGTATATTTATATATTTAAAATATATTTAAAAAAATGAATAAAATAAATTTATTTTGAAACATATTTTAGCATATAAAAAAGTTTTGTTTTTTTTTGTATATTCTGAAATATATTTTAAAATATATTTTGTCATATGGCATATATATATATATATATATAAAAAACGTCACAATGCAATAAATCAATCAATCAATCAATAAAAAATAAAAAAAATTATGGTACTAAAAAAAAAAAGGTCTTTGCTAAATCAATCAATCAATCAATCTTATTTTTGGCTGTGAAATGTGCCAGACATGTTCTTGTGGGTTTCGTGAGATTCACATTAACATGATCTGAGGATCTGAGTTTTTAGCTGTGGTTTGGTGAATATGATCTGCATTTTTGAGGCCGTGTGAGCTGCTTTAGCTGCGTCTTTATAACCCGGTGCTGCATTAGCATCCGGAGTGTCCCGGCGTTTCATAAGCGTCTGCTTTTATCTCGTCTGGCTGTGGAAGTGTGAGTGTTTCTGCGTTCAATCACACACACATCAGAGCAGAGGCCGCAGCATCAATAATGCATCAGCAGCGTGCTTCTGTGTTTGTTAGTGCGCTGCTCTTTAAGCCTCGGCAGGACTGTCCTCCTCCTTTCGGAAGCTCCTCGTGTCCTTCTGCTCCGTGACGGCTGCATTAAACCCAATCAAATCTGTCCCCAAACACGACTGGAAGCTCTTGGGAAATGCATAAAGCAGGACGTCCTGATGGGAAAGTTGTGTTCATGTGGCGCGGTTCGGTTGTGTTTCTGATGGTGTAACGGCTCTTTGTAGTGTAGTACACTATCTAGTGTGTGTTTGCAGACTGCAGTGGACTCGACACGCTACATTATCACTGAAACAACGACAGACGCTGAGCGTTTATGTGTGATTCACACACTACAGACGTGAACTCAATGCACTGACGATCATCTCACTAAATACTACTATTTTATTAATTGTTTTTGCAAACAGTTTCACATACTATTTTTGACAGACGATGGCATGTGATGAAAGATATATTTAAATATATATTTCAGAATATACAAAAAAAGGGCCAAAAATCATATTTGCTAAAATATGTTTCAAAACACATTAATTTTGGTCATTTTTAAATATATATAAAAAAAATATAAATATAAATTTTTAAATGCACAAAAAAAAATTACTTTACAATGTTTAAAAAAATATTAATATATAATTTATATAATAATAAAATAATATATTGTAATAAAATATAATTACAGTATATATAATATTTCAATATATAAAAAAATACAAATTATGTATTTTATTTTATTTCCAATTTTAAATACATATTACACTGAGCACTGATATTTATACAATTATATATATATATATATATATATAAAACTGTTGATTTTATGAAGAGTATATATATATATATATATATGTATGTATTTGTATCAAAATGTATTTTATTTTATTTAAACTACAAGTTAATTTAAAATATGATTTGTATATATATATATATATTCAGTATATGATGGCCGCGTGTCGACATGATTCAAACATGCTCTGCGTCTCCGTCCGTGATTTTCTGCTCTTTCAATCTGCTGTATTTGAGTCTGACAGGCTGCTTTTGTTTCTGCCTTCTTCATGTTCTTCACATCCTCCTCCTCCTCGTTTTAGCCTGATAATGTCGTGTGGGAGAACATAAAACGCTTCCTCCGCTCCGACTACGCTTTTGTTTGCCAGATAAAATTCAGCCATAAACAGTCTGCATGCAGAACGAGTGGAGATGAGGATCAGACCACGATCTATTCAAGCGTTCGACCATCTTCTGATTAGACTCTTAACCAGTTTATTTCTATAATGTTCGTCATTTCAGCCTCTGGTTTCCATCACGTCAGATTCAGAAACTCAACATGAACCTACACTGAACTTCCTTAACGAGAAACACAGAATGAGAATGATTGGCTGGAGAATGTTAGGCTGAAATTTTATTGGTTAATTGGTCATTTTCCCCTCCCACTCGACCTCAATGACATCAGCAGAAGAGGAAAGTGTCACAATCATTATATATAAAGTGACGATGCTCACAAACGCCACTAATTCATATCTAAACTTGAAGGTAATGCTCTTTAAATCCCTGAATTAAAGGATTCATGTACAGTGATGTAGTCTTTATTATTTTTCAGTTTTAGTCGTAGTTATTTTAGTAAATCAAGTTAAACTAAATCAAAATAAATAAAATATATTATTCTATGGCTTTATTATTTTAATATTTTATTATTTTTATATCAATATTTATTTTAAATTGTATTAATAATGTATTTATTTTTTATTATGTGCTGTTATCATTTTTATTTGTTTTTTGTTTGTGTGTGTTTGTCATTTTTATGTTACATGTTACATATATATTATTAATTTGTATTCATTTAATTGTTATTAACTTTATTAATTTTTATTTAAGTTTTAGTTGTAGTTTTTTAGTACATCAAGTTAAATTAAATAAAAAATTAGAAATAACGTATACTTAACTTTTATTTATTTATTTATTTAATTTTTTTAAATAACAAAAATAACAAAAATGTTTCAACTTTGGTTAACTTTGGTTTTTAGCTTTGCCGTTTTTGTTTTCATTTTAGTTTACGTTTTAGTCATTTTATTATGTGCTCTTGTCATTTTTATTTATTTTTTAAATATTTAAATTTAGCATTAATTTATTTTATTTCAGTTTTAGCAATTTTAGTATTTAAACATAAACTTATTTCAGTTTATTTCCAATTATTCAATTTTTTTAGTTAGTTCGTTAGGTTTTACATTTACTATTTCTATTTTATTTCATTTTTATTTCAATTGAATTCAAAAATGATTCCTAATAGTTTTCGTTTAGATGTAGCCCTCCTCTACCTTCAGTTTGTTGTCTTTCAGATCAAGTACTATCAGTTTCAGAGGATCTTCAAGAACTAGTTTTTATGGTTTAGTTGACTGTGTTTCCTTGTTTTTGTGTTTGCAGCGCTGAAGAAGGGTCGTTTCTGGATCACTCCGGACCCGTACCACAACGACGACAACATCCAGATCGGCCGCGAGGTGAAGATCTCGTGTCAGGTGGAGGCCACGCCGCCCGAGGAGCTGCAGTTCAGCTGGCTGAAGAACGGCCGGGCGTTACGCAGCTCCGAGCGGATGGTCATCACGCAGACCGACCCCGACATCTCGCCCGGAACCACCAACCTGGACATCATAGACCTCAAGTTCACCGACTTCGGCACCTACACGTGCGTGGCGTCGCTGCGGGGTGGCGGGATCCCCGAGATCAGCATCGACGTCAACATCTCGTCCACCACTGGTGAGTCTCACACACACGCTCATCCACACACACACACCGCAGATCAGACGTCAGGAAATGCGCGAAGCTCATTTATCTGGATAAATATATCTTTATTGCTGGATCTGTCCGCTGCTTTTGACACGGTTAACCACCAGATCTTCCTGTCAACCCTATTTGCAAAGGGCATCTCAGGAACCTCACTCCAGTGGTTTGAGTCTTATCTCTCAGATAGATCCTTCAAGATATCTTGAACAGGTGAGGTGTCCAAGTCACAACATCTAGCTACTGGGGTGCCTCAGGGCTCAGTTCTTGGACCACTTCTCTTCTCTGTCTACATGGCATCACTAGGTTCTGTCATTCAGAAACATGGCTTTTCATATCACTGCTATGATGATGACACTCAACTCTACCTCTCATTCTATCCTGATGATCCTACGAGCTGCTTGCATCTCAGCATGTCTAATAGACATTTCTTGCTGGATGACGGACCATCACCTTCAACTCAACCTTGCCAAGACAGAACTGCTTGTGGTTCCAGCAAACCCATCGTTTCATCACAATTTCACCATCCATAAGTCGCTTTGAATAAAAGCATCTGCTAAATGACTGAATGTAAATGTATCTGAGAGACAGCTCTGGCTCTCCGTCCTGCACTCTTCAAAATAAATGCTTTAAAAGCAGGTTTTCACAGTGATGCCATAGAACAAGTGAACATTATTATTTAATGTAAAAATGTTTGTTTGTTTGTTTGATTGCTTGCTTGTTTGTTTATAACGGAGCTACATTTTTTTTTTTTTAGAATTATTCATTTATTTTTATGTATGTGTTCATTCATTTTTATATTTATTCATAATTGTTTAATTTTTATTTATTCATTCACTCATTCCTTCATAAAGGAGTATAACTTATTTAAAATTCAAATATGTTTTATTTATTTAGTTAGTTAGTTATTAATGAATTAATTCATTCATCATAATTCATTATTTATTTCTAATTAAGTTATTTATAATATTAATAAATTATAACAAATTATTTAAAATAAATTTGTATTCATTCATTCATTCATAATAGAATTTAATTTATTTAAAGTTAAAATTGATATGGATATATTTATTTATTTGTCTATTTATTAATTCATTCATTATACTTTTATTTATTTATAATTTGATGACACTCAACTCTACCTCTCATTCTATCCTGATGATCCTACGAGCTGCTTGCATCTCAGCATGTCTAATAGACATTTCTTGCTGGATGACGGACCATCACCTTCAACTCAACCTTGCCAAGACAGAACTGCTTGTGGTTCCAGCAAACCCATCGTTTCATCACAATTTCACCATCCAGTTAGACAGATCAACCATAACTCCTTCAAAAACAGCCAGAAAGCTTGGATTTGTGATTGATGATCAGCTGACTTTCTCAGACCACATTGCTGAAACTCTCCGGTCCTGCAGATTTGCTTTATTCAACATCAAGTAGATTAGGCCCTTTCTTTCGGAGCATGCTTCACAACTCCTTGCTCAAGCTCTTGTTCTGTCCAGGCTGGACTATTGCAATGCTTTTTTGGCAGGTCTTCCAACCAGTTCTATCAAAGCTTTACAATTAATCCAGAACGCATCAACAAGATTAATTTTTAACAAGCTGAAAATAATGCACGTCACACCTCTGTTCATCAGTTTGCACTGGCTACCAGTAGCTGCTCGCATAAAATTCAAGGCATTAATGTTTGCCCACAAAACCAGCACTGGCTCTGCACCCCTTTACCTAAATTCATTACTTCAGAGTTATGTGCCTCTAGAAGCTTGCGTTCTGCAAGTGAACGTCACTTTATTGTTCATCCCAAAGAAGCACAAAATCTGCTTCACTGACTTTTACATTAACTGTTCCCTCCTGGTGGAATGACCTGCCCAACTCTATCCCAGCAGCTGAGTCCTTAACCATCTTCAAGAAACGACTAAAAACACATCTCTTCCATCTTTATTTGACCCTCTAACTCTAGCACTCTCTATTCTAATTCTATTCATTATAAAAATAAAAATAAACTTGCCCCTTTTAGACTTGCATTTAGACTTTATTTACTAACTCTTGCTACGTGTGCTGCGTTAAGTTAGCTGAGACTTGTTATAGCACTTGCATATCTTTGCTCTTTTGTTGATTTTGATTGCTTCTATTGTCCTCATGTATAAGTCGCTTTGAATAAAAGCATCTGCTAAATGACTGAATGTAAATGTATCTGAGAGACAGCTCTGGCTCTCCGTCCTGCACTCGGCTTCATTTTTTTTTTTTTTTTTTTTTTAGAATTATTCATTTATTTTTATGTATGTGTTCATTCATTTTTATATTTATTCATAATTGTTTAATTTTTATTTATTCATTCACTCATTCCTTCATAAAGGAGTATAACTTATTTAAAATTCAAATATGTTTTATTTATAATATTAATAAATTATAACAAATTATTTAAAATAAATTTGTATTCATTCATTCATTCATAATAGAATTTAATTTATTTAAAGTTAAAATTGATATGGATATATTTATTTATTTGTCTATTTATTAATTCATTCATTATACTTTTATTTATTTATAATTATATAATTATACTTATAATTATTATTATAGTTTAATTTTATAATTTATTTTCATTTATACATTTCATTAATTTATTCATAATAGAATTTAAAATTATTATTTACTTATTTATTTAGGCATAATATAATTAATTAATTAATTAATATGTATTTATTATTTATTTAAAAGGTAACTTTGTTTATTCATTCATTATAATATTATTTTGTTTATAATGTTTTATTTATTGATAGTGAATTTTGTCTTTTATTTATTTAATTAAATTGTATAATTATTTATTTTTAATTCATTCATTCATAATATAAATTATTTTTTATTTATTCATTCATTTATAATGTAATTAAATGCTATTTATTTATAATTTTATTACATTTTAATTAATTTATCCATAATATAGTTTATTATTTCAACTAATTATCAATTATAGTTTATTTTATTATATTATATCGTTTATTATTTTAATTATGTATTTATTTAAAAATGAAAATGTATATTAACATCGGAGCAGCTTTAACAGGACTTTGAGGCCAGCCGTAGAGAATCTGTGGTTTGAAACGCTGTATTTTCCCGTGTGGATCGTTTGCGGGAGTTGAGAGAAATGAGCTGCTGCTCTCTAATCAGGAGTCACGGATGATCAATGAGCTTCCATCCGCAGTCCTGACGTTTTTCATTATCATCCACCTCCATCTCAGATCATCGGATCGATCAACAGTGATTGTTAAACCTACAGAATCACAGCGAGAAGAAGTCATTTACGTGTGAAATTATATTCAGATTGATGATTCGGTTCAGAGTTTTTAGTTCACTCCCTGCTCCCTGCTGGAAAACACATGCATAACATTAATTCATTCATTTATTAATATATATATATATATATGGACTTATTCATTCATTCATTCATTCATTCACTCACTCACTCACTCACTCACTCACTCATTCATATATATATATATGGATTTTTTTTTAATGCATTCATTAATTTACTCATTATAAGACAATTTATGTATTTATAATTACAATTTTATTTTAGATTTATTTGGTCAATGCTTTCACAATATTTATTTAGTTGTTTATTTGTTAATATATAATAGCGTTAACTTTTTATTTATTCATAATAGATTTTTTTAATGTATTTTTTATTCCATAATATAGTTTTAATTATATTTATTTATTTAGTCATTTAGTCATGAATTCATTATAGTTTATTTACTTATAATTCAAAATATATTTATTAACTATAAATTAATTAATTCATTCATTTTTATATTTATTCATAATGTTATTCAATTATATTTATTTAAAATTAAATCCAATTTATTTATTTATTTTATTTGTATTTAAAATGGTTTTACCTTTATTTGTTTAATCATTTATGTATCGATTCTTTTTTTTAATTTATAATCAAAAATATACTTTTTATTTATTTATTAATTTATTTATTTTGAACCATTCATTGGTTCAAAATAGCCTTTATCTTTTTTTTTTTAACTGATTAAACTTTTTTTTTTTTTTACCGATTTATAAGCTATTAGCCTGAAAAGAGCAAAACAGTAATTGATCATCATTAATAATGTCTGAATGATCTGAGATTATCAGAAAGCTCACCTTGACTTCTTCGTTACGCTTCATTTTTAAATCTATTTACATTCGAAATATATAATATCATGTCTGTTTTGTGACATTTGTTTATAATATTATTTTATTTATAAATAAAAGTAATTTATTGTAATTTAATTATATATATATATATATTATAATTTTTTTATTATTATTTTTTTTTTTTGATAAATTCATTTATATTGGCTATTATTTGTTCATTTTGCATTTTTTTATTATTATTATTTATTTCAGCTTTCTGAAGACCACAGCAGTAGCTCAATTTCATGCCTCTTGATTTTATTTATTTATAAATGTGTTTATTTATTTTATTTTATTCATTTCTTTGATTATGTATTTTATTTATGTATTTATTTTAGTTTTCTAAGGAACACGGCAGTAGGTCAGTGTCATGCCGTTTTGTGAAGTCAGCCGATAAGGAAAGTCATTCGAGTGAGTCTGGTAGAGTACGTTATTCTATTTTGAGTTAATCACAATAAGAACATGAATGAAGAGAGTGAGTAGTGTGTATTTAGCTCATGCTGGAGTATCTGCTGTATCTGGAGCTCCGGTCCATCCGTCGCTCGTCATGTTTCGGTGATCAGGTGCTTCTGAAGGACTCACTAGAGCTCCTAATAAAAGCGTTTAGAGGAGATTACGCTGCAGGTTTGCCAGGGATTCATGCTGAGGAGGTTCGACTGAGAACAAGCCCAGAACGTTCAGCGTTTGAGCCAAAATACTGGAAGAGTCAGCTCCGCTCTGGCAGAGCAAGACACGTTTATTTATAGAGCATGTTCCATACACGATAATGAATCAAAGTGCTTTACATAAAAATACACAATGTTAACATTTGCTGGTGGTATTCATTCAGTTATAATATTTTTTTATTTATAATTTGATTTATATTTATTTCTTCATTTGTAATTTATTTATGTATTTATTCATGTATTCATACATTTATTATGTAGTTGTATTTATTTGTAATTTTTTATTTTATATTCATTTTAATTCATTCATTAATTAATAATATAACGTATTTATTTATTTAAAGTTTTCTTTAAATAAATAAATAGATGAGTTTCAGCCAATAGGTAAAGTCATTAAATAAACACATGAAAAAATAAATATAAAAAATAATTTAAAAAATTAATTAATTAAAGTTAAAAAGAATAAAAATAAATGTACAGATAAATACAGAAAATAATAAATAAAAGAAAAGGGTAATAAATAATAAATTCAGGATACAATTATTTATATCTAATGAATTCTATCTGTTTTATCAAGTCATGCTTTATTTTCCTTTTATTACATTTATTTATTTATTTATCTATGCATTTATTTATTTATTTTTAATAAGTATATATATTTAAGAACTTTGGTCCTCCGTAACATGCTTATAAATAAATAAATAAAAGTATTTAAAATGTTATTACAAACAAATAAGAATAAAAAAGATGATGCATTATACTAAGGCTGGCTCATTTATTATTTTAACATCATTGATATTCATTGTTTTTGTTAATATTTAGAATTTTAGTTTTTTTTAATTATTGTTTTATATATACATATATATATATATATATTTTATTTTATTTCGGTTATTGTTTATTTCAAGTAATGATTTTATGATTTTGAGTTTAAGCTGTGCTCCATTCCATCATTTTGGTCACTTCTTACACAAACCAGAGTTTTTCTCGCTCATTAGCCGCTAGATTCGCTTCGTTAGTTGAAACTGTGCAGTTAATTTATTCAGGAGGCGTGTGCTGAGGTTTATCCTCCGATGATGAAGCGCGTGGACTGGCGAGTGTCCTGCTTCTCGTTCGCAGAGCTAAACACAATCGATCTTCATTCTGCTGGCGTTAGAGAGAGACAGAGCTGGACGCTTCTATCTGCCGCCGACGAGTAATTAATCTTTGCATTAGTCGTTACATTTAAATGTGCTGATAATGAGGACTCGGAGAGGACAGCCAGCCTCGCTTCATCCTCTAGCGGGACTCCTGGCTTTATCAGAGAGCCAGATCGAAACTATTAGTTCTCTCTGCTTTGAATTTCATTTCATTTATCTACGGAAGCTCTTAATGATCCGCACCTTCAGCTGATTAGATGCTGCTTCTGTTTTACTGTTATTTTGTTTGTCCATCAGGACATAACTAGAGCTGAGCATCGTGATTTACAGTCATCTGCAGAGAACAGGTTTGGAGAAATGTAGCATCAGTGTCTCACTGCAAGTGAATGGGTGCCGTATATATATATATATATTACAGTCATTTTTATAATTTATTTTAAAAGTGGCTATATTATTATATTTTTTTATATAGCAAATAATCTGCATTACAGTAGTGAGAAAAAAGTAAATCTGAAATTTTATGATGCATAATAGTAAAAATGTTTGTTTAAATGAATGGTATTTTGAGGGTTGCGGTCCTTTAATGGTTCTGAAAATAATGCAGATCTGCTTCATTTTCTTAAAGCGTGTATTGTTTGGCGTGTCTGTGAAATGTTTCGATGAGATTCTTTGATCTCTGTCGCTGACAGTGATGGGCTGATGTGTTGCCATGGCGATGAGGACGTGATGTCATTTCCCTCGTCTCCGAGGACTCTGCCGCTTTAGTTATTTATTTATGTTTGTCTCGTCAGACGAGTCGAGGCTTCAGGTCTGAATGCAGCGCTTTTATCTCCTCACGCAGAGCGACAGCTGAAGGATTTCTACAGTTTGCTGTGTTTATTCCGATAGAAACGACAAGATAAAAGACAGCGGGAGATGATTTCACTGCAGTCCATCAAGCCTCAGAAACGCCGACACCGGATCTGAGCAAAGTTTAGAAGCTTGAAAAGATTTTGATCATAAGAAAATTAAAATGAACTAAAATAAGATATAAAAATAAACTTTTATATTTCAGCTAGATAATATAAAAAAATGTATTTATTTAAAAATACAATAAAAATGACTAAAATGAAATGTTCCGCAAGTAAACTTTATTTCAGATATTTACAGAGGTGACAGAAAAACATTTTTATTATTGGAGACAAAATAAAAATTAAATATTAAAACTATAGTTGCCACGGCAACATAAAAAAAATACATATTTGAAATAAAATATAACACACTTAAACTTATTTTAATTCAGTTAGTTGCAACATAACATTTTCATTATTCGAAATAAAATAAAAAATAAACTAAAATATTAAATATATTAAATATATTTTATTTCATGAAATAAAATATGAAAAAACTCATTATTTGATTATTATTATTTTAAAAAATCATTATTTGAACTAAAATAAAATAAAATATAAAAAAAATTCTACATTTTATTTCAGCTACATAAAAAAACGTTTTTATTATTTGAAATAAAATTAAATAAGTTAATTAAATAAATAAAATTAAAAAAAATTAAAAACTCATGTCAACTAGATTCAAAGGCATCGTGAAATATTTTCATTATTTAAAATAAATACACAAATAATAACGTGTATAGAAATAATAAACATAAATATTTATAAATAAAAACTTAAACAGGATTAATCTTACTTTATTTCGGCCACGCCAGCATTGCTCATTTGTGTTTAGTTAAAGCTGAAGTACTAAAATAACTCAAACTAAATCAATTAAAAACTAAAATCTAATCAAACTATATAGACATACTAAAAAAATCTAATAATGATAAAATGAGAAAAACACAACAAAATTACTAAAACATTCAAATGAAGACTAGAAATCTGAAAATAAAGTCATAAAAGAACTGTAATGCTGTGGAACTAAACTACAACTTCGGTGTCTCTGTGTTGTGTGTGATTCGTTATGAGCTTTCGTTCGGTTGTGCTGCGGTGAATCAGAGTGAATAAGATCTCATCCGGCTCGTCTGGCACAAATCAAGCTCTGGTGTTTATCCAGAACGAGCCGTGAAGTGAAGCAGGGTTAAAGCCCGAGTCTCTCTCGCTGGCAGTAATGTTTGCAGGAGGCCTGCTGTCTAATGCACCCGTGCTTCGTTACGGTAACAGCTATTCATTTCTGCTAATGGCCTGGAATAGCATGCATTATTAATACACAGACAGCCCTGTTATGATGATTATCAGAGACTGAGTCTGAGGACGCCGGGGCTGATGCAGAATCATTCGTTTCTCATCTCGATGTGGAAACAGATCTCCGATCACATGCATGCCATAAATGATCAAATGATACAATGCTACAAAAATTCTGGATTTTTGAAATAATTTAGAAATTACTCAAATAAAGTAAAATATAATATAAAATATTAAAACTTACATAAAATAAAAATTAACTAGATGAAAATATGTATATGTTTGAAAATTCCAGCTGGCCGCAAAGGCAACATAAAAAAAACATTTTCATTATTTGAACTTTAAAATAAAATAAAATATTAAAAAACTTAAACTTATTGTAAAATATAAAAGAAACATATTTTATTTTAGCTAGTTCCCTAGGCAACATAAAAAATAAATAATTTTGTCATTTAAAAAAAATAAAATAACTTACAATATTTTAAAAAAATAAACGTAATAAATTTAATTTTAATTCAAATGCAAAAATTAAACTTAAACTTAATTAAAAATATATATGGACATTTAAAAAAAATAATAATAAAACCTAATACATTTTAATGAGTGTTTGTCTTATTTTCCTAAAAAAATATAGATAAGATACATTTACTTGAAACCCAAACATATATATATATACATATATATATAAATGTACAAAAACAAAAATGCTTTGAAATATATTTCTGTAAATATGTGTTCTAGCAATATCATTTTTTGGTACTTTTTTTAGCTAGTTGCCAAGGCAACATAAACATTTTTATTATTTTAAATAAAATACCAGAAAAAGTTTAAACTTATTTTCATTATTTGAAACAAAATAAAATATAAATAAACTTATTTTATTTAGACTAGTTGCCAAGGCAACATAAAATATAAACAATTTTATTATTTGAAATTAAAAAATAAAATAAAAAGCTTAAACTTACGTATATTTTATATATTTAAAAGCATTTAAAATATATTTTGCCCTCCATATAAGCATCATTTCTTCAGTCAGAAGGTCTTTGCATAGTAACCGAGACATTCATGTAATAAATGATGAATCAACATAACTGGTAAATCTCTGCGTACTGTTGGGGAATAGTTTAAAGCATTTAGTGACGTTACTGTTGTTTCTAATGCGGTTTGTTGGACTTGTTTTATATCATTTGCTTATTTGATTTTCCATCCCGAATCAAACGCAGACGTGTTTCGTTCACAAACACACGCTCACGCGTTGACCATCCTCCGCGGCCCCGTCTGCTGCCTTTCTAGAGCCCCGTATCAGTCCCTCCTCTGTTTTTCTCTTTCTTAGTTCCTCCGAACCTGACCGTGCCGCGGGGCAAGTCTCCGATGGCGGTGCGGGAGGGCGAGACGGTGGAGCTGGAGTGCCTTGTTTCAGGGAAACCCAAGCCCATCATCCTGTGGTCGCGGGCGGATAAGGAGGCGCCGATGCCGGACGGCAGCATGCAGATGGAGAGCTACGACGGCGTGCTGCGCATCGTTAACGTGTCGCGCGAGATGAGCGGATCCTACCGCTGCCAGACCAGCCAGTACAACGGCTTCAACGTCAAGCCCAGAGAGGCCGTGATCGAGCTCATCGTGCGCTGTAAGTGCTCCTCAATGCCTCCATGTCTTCATGTCAATAACAACATGAATGTCCACCAAATCAAACCATTCACAGCAAAAACTCCTGCTCTTAATGAGTATTTATGTCTCAATTTCCAATTAAAAATCGCAAAATTTCAAAATATACAAAACATATATTTACTAAAATATGTTTTTGAAATGTATTATCTATATCTAGGAATATATTTTTAGCCATTTTGTTATTTTTGAAAATATATTATATATATATTTATTTATTTATTTATTTATTTATTTATTTATTTATAAAGCATATAGCACGTGTGAACATACCCATAGGACAAAAATGCATTTTGAAAATATAGTTTAATAATATAAATGTATATTTTAGAACCATTTAAAATATATATTTTGCCCTCCATATATTGTAGTATTCCGATACGACAACATTTTTTTTTTTTTCATATTTCAAAATATAGAAAAATTTATTTTTGCTAAAATATGCTTCAAAATATATTTATGTAAATATATTTTTATCAATATATTTTTAGCCATTGTTTATATATTTAAAAAAAAAAAAAAAAGCCTTTAAAAATATTTTTCCCTCTATATATTTTAGTCCAAGAAAATATATTCACATTTGAATAAAAACATTATTTGTTGTCCATAACGTGTGAACATATGTGTGAACAAAAAAATATATATTTTCAAATATATTTAAAATATACAAGAAATGGTCAAAAATATTTTTATTGTGAGTAGTTTCGGTGTTTTTTTACAAGTAATTTTTACTAGGGCAGTTGGGTCAGAGTGTTTGACCAGTTGCAAGACAGTGTTTTTGTTTGTTTGTTTGGGGTTTTTTAATAAATAAAATTGGGATTGTCCAGATTTGTGGGTAGGTATCAGTGTTTTTGTACAAGTAAACAGTTTTACAAGCTGTCCTTTGAATCACCATGAATGAATCTCAAGATGCCACATAATCGCATCCATTATAACTTGAAATTGAATGCGGCAAGTTGTGAGTCACACGAGGTCTTTCCATTTTCTCTGAATATGAGTGTGTGTTTGAGAAGTGTGTTCAGGAACACATCCTGTACTTTCTGAAAGCCTGTTTGTCAAGGACGAGGAACTGAAGAGTCTCAGACTCAATTCAGACGCTGTTACTCCACATAACAGTTTGCAGATGACTTTATCTGACAACACATTGGTTGGTTGGTTGGTTTGTTGGCTAGCTCAGGGCTTTTGAAGCTTTTTTGGAGCCAGGGACCCCTTACAGGGGAGAACATTTTCCAAGGACCCCCACATGATTATAACAATGTTTAAGGCTTAAGGTTATGTCGGTGGGAGTAAAGAATGTAGAATGCTGTAAGAAACCTCTTTGTAACCTTTAAATAACATTCAAATCACAACAAGAAATGCATAGCAGACACACACAACACCCTAGTAACCACATAGCAGCCCACATTACTCCCTAATAACCACCAGAACACCTCAGCAACCACATAGCAACACTCTAGCAACTGCATAGAAATGCCTCAGAACACCCTAGCAACCAACAAGCTGCATAGCAACGACCTAGCAGCCACCACAACACCCTAGTAACCACATAGCAGCCCACATTACACCCTAGTAACCACCAGAGCACCTCAGCAATCACATAGCAACACTCTAGCAACTGCATAGAAATGCCTCAGAACACCCTAGCAACCAACCAGCTGCATAGCAACGCCCTAGCAGCCACCACAACACCCTAGTAACCTCATAGCAGCCCACAGTACACCCTAGTAACCACCATAACACCTTAGCAACACCCTAGCAACTGCATAGCAATGTCTCGGAACACCCTAACAACCAACCAGCTGCAAAGCAATGCCCTAGCAACCAGTCAGTACACCCTAGCAACCACCCAGCAACTGTCTGTCTTAAAACTTTCAAACTTAACTCTTATAAAATTATGTGAAAATAATTTGCTACATACCATATTTTCTGGACTACAAATCGCGTTTTTTTAATCATCTGAAACATGCTCTGATTTACAGTATATTCCAAAGTGACTTGCATAATGCAATTAATGTCATATAAGCAAGACGAAAACACTTCAAGGTTTCTACAAATATACTGTATTTCTCAAGTCTGTATGACAAGTGCGCAGTATTTTCTTTATTTCAGTTTTTCTTCATTTCATGCCAACTGAGATGGCAAAGTGCATTTCGTTAGTTTTCTTTATTTTACAAAAGTACGACGTTTCACTGTTAATAGACTCATTTCCATTTTGACTGATGTCTATCTTTCCGCTAATATAAGGAATTATTAAATTATTTAGTGGACTCCCTGGCTATGGGCTAATGTGTGCACGCTTAAACTCACTCAGATTTGAAGTGAACGTTTAGGCGCGCGGCGTCAGTCTGTGGACATCTTCAGGGAAGTGGAGGTGTGTTGAGGACGCGGCGGCATCATGGTGTTTGTGGTGTGAAATCACGCTGAGAGATAAAGCGTCTCCGGTGCGCAGTTGAGGAGAATGTGTGAATGCGATGAGAATGGCTTTCCTGAGTCACAGCAAACACGCGTGTGTCCTTCATGCACTCAGAAGAAGTACACTACTGACGATGTGCCCGAGGACTGTGCAGTTTTTTAGTTGTTTTTTTATGTCTGGAGATTTATAGCTGTGATGCTGCGTGAAGATTCATGACTGTGACTGAGAACGTTATTATGAATATGTCTAGCGTACTGTACACTGTATATATCCTGCCGTGGGTGTGTTGCATTGTAACAAACTGCGTCGTGTCACTACTAACTAAATGATCATCACTTAATAGTGTTCACAAACATCCCAGGGGGTCATTTTATTTGCCTCTTTTGGATATGAATTAAATACTGCAATTTAGCTCCAATTCTTAATTTGTTGTTTTAGTTTCCTTAGTGTTTTTTCTCCTAATTTATTATAAATATATGTGCTCAAGTTTGATGCTTTTACTAGAAAAATCTGGTAAATTAATATGATTATCTTGCGATTTTAATTGGATCATAATGTCAAAGTTTGTGATACAGCTGTCATCGTAAATAGAAGGTCCACGTTGTGTGCTGCACATTTCAGAAAAATATAGTAGGTTGGGTTTTGAAACGTTCAAGAAAGTTTCAGGTCTGATGAAGATATTTGACAAGGTCTTCAGTTTTAGTAATTTCAGTACTTCAACCTAAGCATATTAGTTAAGTTAAAGTTTTAATTTCTAATAAATGTTTTTAGTTGCTGAAAATGATTTTAACCAAACTAAAACTATTTTTTCATATTTTTATATTACTTTATTTCCGTTATACTTTAATCATTTTAGTACTTAAACTTCTAATATTTGTTGAATATTTCTAATATTTTAACATTTCTAATATAGCTTCAAATGTTTATAAGCTTTAATTTATTTCTATTCAGTTTTAGTCATTTTTTTAGTAATTCTATTTCAGTTAGCTTCCAAGGGAACATTTCTAATTTACATCTAAGTTTTTTTTTTTAGTTTAAGTTTTTCATTTAATATTTATACTTTATTTTATCTGTATTTCAGTTATCAAAACAAATTTGTAATACTTTTTTAATACAAATTTTAATACAATTTGTTAATAGTTTTCTTTAACAGAATTAAATCCATTTGTCTTTTTTGTTATTAGTTTTCTAAAAATATTTCTACATAATTTGTTTTTATTTCAGTTTTAGTTTTAGTTTCAAGTTACACTTATTTCAGTTAGATGCCAAGACAACATTGCACATTTTGTTTTTAAAATCTAATATTTATATTTTATTTCATCTTTATTTCAGTTACTGAAAATGATTTATAATAGCTAATTATATATTTAATTAGTTAAAACAAAAACTACTTGTCATTCTTATTTTTATATATATATTTCTATTGAACTTTATTTTTAATTCTGTTTTAGTTTGTCATTTTAGTACTTCCATTTAAACTTATTTTAGTTAGCTGTCAAGACAACATTGGTCATTTTCATTTTGAAGTGTCTTGTTTAAGTTTTTCGTCTAATATTTGTATTTTATTTCAGTTACCGAAAATGGTTTATAATAGTTGTAGTTTTCATTAACAGTAACAGCACTGCTTTGAGCTCACAAAGACGCGTGATTTGGAACGTTTCTGCAGTGCAGCGCTTCGTTCAGTTTGAGTTAGCTGTGTTAAGATCACGTCCTGAGTCTGCACTGATTGATTGATTGACAGCTGTCAGAGAACAGTGCTGAACAGCAGCAAAGGTTATTGTTTTGATCCGTTCTCCTCCTGCATCAGTGCAGCTGAACGCAGCGTCAGGCTCAGTATGATTCCTTCTGTCCGCTGCAGTGCTGTAAATCTGGACTGAAATCTTAAGAGCTCCATTCCTGCGGGACGATATTGACCTGAGCGGAAAGATCATAATGTATTCAGAGCCACTGATTTATATCTCAGCCCAGCTCCTTCAGTGAAGAACAACAACATCAATCCTGTGAACATACGCTGCTTTGATGTTTTACTCTCTGGAAAGAGTTTATATTAATAATACAGATATATATATATTTTTTTATTTTATTTATTTTATTATTTAGTTTATTTGGTATTATAATATTTAGTAATATTTTTAATTAACTTGCTTTTTAATATTTTCAATTTAATGTTTTTTAAGAACCGTTTGTATGAATTCATTTCTTTTCTTTTATAATTGTCTTTTATTTAGTATTATAGTATTCGTATTTTGAATTATCTTGCATTTATATATTTTCAGTTTCCATTGTACTTTTTTATTTAGTATTATAGTATTTATTTATATTTTGAATTAGCTTGCATTGCTATATTTTTCAGATTTCAATTTAATTTTTAGTTTTGGTTATTTTGATATATGTGTTTGTCATTTTTAGTAGTTTGTTGTTGTTTTCTAAATAGCTTTCATTTATTTTTAGTGAAGAACAACATCATATCCTATAAGCATATGGTTTGATGTTTTATTCTTTGAAAAAATATAGCATTATATAATAATATTATTCATATTTTAATTATCTTTCATTTTTATGTTTCTGTTTTCATTTGAGTTATTTTAAGTAATTTTCAAGTAATTTAGTTATGTGTGCTTATTTTATTTATTTATTTATTTATATTATTTTCCCCCTTTTTTATATTTCTAAATAGCTTTAGTTTATTTTTAGTAAAGAAAAACATTATATGTCCTGATAACATTTGTTCAAGCAGGTTGACTCTTTGAATAAAATATTAAATAATAAATGTATTAAATATTAAATATTTTGTTTTATTTTGTGTTATAGTATTTATTTATATTTTGAATTATCTTGCATTATTTGTATTTTTTTCAGTTTTCATTTTAAGTTTTAGTTGAGTTTTTTTTTTTTTAGTTATTTGTCATTTTTATTATTTTTTTTATTATTTTAAATAATAGCTTTATTTTAAAAAACAAATATTTCTAAATAGCTTTAAATTATTTTTAGATTCAAAATCTGATTCTGATTCAAAAAATATGTTTAAAAAGTAAAGTTTTTTATCTGCTATTTATATTTAATTTAATCTTTGTCTATTATCAAAAAGTTGTAGTTTTTGTTTTTTTGTATTAAATATTTCTTTCACCTTTATTTCAGTTAAAAAAAAGCTAACTATAAATAAATAAATTATTGCTTTTTTTGCACACAAAATACACATGTAATATGGATCAGGAGAAGATTATTACAAAAGTCCGTAAGTGGTGGGAACAGCAGAGCTACTAAAATGATTTGTCCTTCTTTTGATTCTGTTTTTCGTTCTGAATAACATCTGGTCACGTCTAATAACGTCTAATAACGTCAGTTTCTTCAGTCTCAGGAAAGCTGCTGTCGATGTTTCTGCTGAAATGCATTCATATGTCATCAACAAACACAGTTTCTCTGTCCGTCTACTGCTCTGAAAACGCTCCGACTGTTTGTGTGTTTGGAGAAACATCAGCGCTGATGTTAAAAGCTGCTCCATTATAGGACTGCATTTCCAGAGAGGTTTGAGTCTCTGTCAGATTGAACCGTGTTTGCTTCAATTTAGTAAGAGAAGGAACACGGCGGACCGTTATTAGCCACAGCATATGGCTCTAATGCAGCCAAACCCTTCATACGGCCGGCAGCATTTCTGTAAAAGCCTCGTCCTTGTACTGTATGTTGTTTTTTCCGGAAGCAAATACCAACTATTTCATTACATCTCCCACATGTGCATTTGTCATCGTCTGACTCACTTCTGCAGCTCTCTCTCGTTCTGTTCTTCGCCTCCTAGCTTTTGTTTAGCGGTGTGTGTGTGTTTCAGAGGATCTCAGATGTGTTGCGCTTAGCCTCTCGCACCCGGCGCTCATTAAAATCTGCCGTTTCTTCTCGATGGAGTGAATCTGGAGGAGGATCAGCTCGACCTCTCAGATTAAGAGCTCTGTGCTCATCTGTCCTCCAGTTTAACCGGCCTTTATTCGGCTCTTTACTGATACGCAGAAATTAATTTCAGCCGTTTGAAATTAAAAATGTTATTTACATGCTTTCTCCATGCATGTGTGTGGAGCTGCATACTGTGCATCAGTGCATGCATTTAGATCTTATTTTATTTTTATTTTATTTTTATTTTATCATCATAGTCTGTTGGCAACAGTAAACTGAGGGCACCATTTAATTTTTAATTAATTTTTTTTTTTACTTTACTTTACTTTACTGTTGGTTGTTTCCAATTGAGTGCTTGTTTTGAGTCTTTGGTTTTGAACTCAAGTTTCATACTGATTGACAACAAAATTTGATTTGATTCATCTGATGTTTCAATTTGAGTCCATCAGGATCCAAATAAAAATAGAAAATAATCAAATGAGATGAAGCACTATTTAATCATTTTTAGTTGGATTTTTAAATTTAATTTTATTTAATTTTATTTAATTTTATTTAATTTTATTTATTTTATTTAGTTATTTATTTATTTAGTTTTGTTGGATTTCCAGTTTCTAACCGGTAATATAGTTTTATTTAATTTTTTTAATTTTTTATTTTTTTTATTTTTTAGTTGGATTTCCAGTTTCTCAAACCAAACTAAGCGGTAATATAGTTTTATTTTATTTTATTTTATTTTATTTTATTTTATTTTATTTTATTTTATTTTATTTTATTTTATTTTATAGTTTCTCAAACCAAACTAAGTGGTAATACAGTTTTATTTTATTTTATTTTATTTTATAGTTTCTCAAACCAAACTAAGTGGTAATACAGTTTTATTTTATTTTATTTTATTTTATAGTTTCTCAAACCAAACTAAGTGGTAATACAGTTTTATTTTATTTTATTTTATTTTATTTTATAGTTTCTCAAACCAAACTAAGTGGTAATACAGTTTTATTTTATTTTATTTTATTTTATTTTATTTTATTTTATTTTATTTTATTTTATTTTATTTTATTTTATTTTATTTTATTTTATTTTATTTTATTTTATTTTATTTTATTTTATTTTATTTTATTTTATTTTATTTTATTTTATAGTTTCTCAAACCAAACTACGTGGTAATACAGTTTTATTTGATTTATTTTTTATTTGACCTTACCTTGCTTTACCTTTACTTTACTGTTTGTTGTTTCCGATTGAGTGCTTGTTTTGAGTCTTTGGTGTGCATGTTTTAGTTCAATATTTTCTTTTGTTTTTGTATTGTTATGTGACATGTGACAGTAATGCGTTTCTCTCCGTCCGTCTCTCAGATCCTCCGGCGGTGGAGCCGGTGTGGCAGGAGGTGCGGCAGGGGTTGGGTCGGCCGGTGGTCATGAACTGTCGTGTTCTGCGGGCTCATCCGTCACGCGTGCTGCGCTACGAGTGGAGGCTGAGCTCGCGGCTGCTGCACGCCGGCACCTTCGACTCGCGCGACGACACCGACTACACCATACGCAGCCTGGCGCGGGAGGGCTACGGCGAGTACACCTGTGACATCATCAACGAGGTGGGGCCGGGACGCTGCACCTTCCTGGTGACCGGTGAGACTCCTCCCACTCTACACCACATTCACTACATCAGCCTCTAACCCTGCTGCAGAGTGCTTTAAATTCCTGTGGTGGGCAGGATTTATGATGACGGACAGCTGGTTTACTGAAAGATATTATAAAACAGATTTTGGATGAATCGATGAGATTGAAGGATAGATTCTGTAGATAGATGGATTAATAGATGTTGCTATGCCCAGAGCACTCTAGCAACTGGATAGCAACACCGTTGCAACCACCCAGGTGTTTGCTAGGGTGTTGCTATGCAGTTGCTAGGGGATTATGGGTCATTGCTAAGGTGTTGCTATGCCATTACTATGCCCAGAGCACCCTAACAACTGGAGAGCAACCACCCAGAACTGCAATGCAGTTGCGAGGGAATACAGGGACATTGCTAGAGTGTTGCTATGCAGTTTCTATGGGATGCTGGGTCATTACTAGGGTGTTGCTATGATGTTCTGGGTGGTTGCTAGGGTGTTCTTTGTGTTTGTTATGTGGTTTTTGGGTGTTGTGAGTAGTTTCAATGCAGTTTCTTGGGTTTTCTAAGTAGCAGCTAGAATATTGCTTTGCAGTTGCTAGGGTGTTGCTATGCAGTTACTATGACTAGACCACCCTAGCAACCAACCAGAACACCCAGGTGTTTGCAACTATGCAGTTGCTAGGGTACTCTGGGTAGTTGCTAGGCTATTCTGAATGGTTGCTAGGGTGTTACTAGTTACTAGTGTCGTTGCTACATTGCAGATAGCAACTGCATAGCAACATCCTAGCAACGAACCTGAAACCCCTAGAAACTGCATAGCAACATCCTAGAAACCAGCTAAAACACCCAGGTGGTTGCTAGGGTGTTGATATGCTGTTGCTTGGGGATTCTGTTCTGAATGGTTGCTAGGGTGTTCTGGGTGGTTGCAAGATCATTACTAATGTTGTTGCTAGGACATTGCAGATAGATAGATAGATAGTTTTTAAAATAGCATCTAGTTTCCTCTCGTTGTGTGTATTCTTGTGTTTGTGAGTGCTGTGTTTCTTGTTTGTACTGGTTTTTGAGTAAATCACGTCTTCCAGATGTTGTTCCCTTCATAAATGGCAAAATAATTGGTCGAACGAGACTGAGGAGATTAACGCTTAACTACACGACCGAGTGGTGTTTTCAGCATTATCCATGAGTCCATGTGGAAACACGTTCCTGATCCCAGCAGATGCTGAGGATCATCTGATAGATGAATTGCTCTTCTTAAAGGGATTGTTTCTGTCATCATTTACTCACCCATATGTCTTTTCAAGCCTCTGTGACTTTTAAATATTATTCACTCTTCTCTGTCATAACACTGAAATCTCATCACATCAGTGTAGAATGTTCTGCAGAAAAAATATTAATTCGGTTCATCTGACTGAGTGAGTGAATGAATGATGACAGGATTGTCATTCTGGATGGTTTCTAAGGCATTGTGAGTGGTTGCTATACAGTTTCTTGGGTGTTCTAGGTGGTGGCTAGAGTGTTGCTATGCAGTTGCTAAGGTGTTGCTATGCCCAGAACACCCTAGCAACTGCATAACAACAATATGGATTCCCCTAGCAACTGCAACCAACTAACAACTGGTTGATCTTTTTACCCAGGTTGTTAGGCTGTTCTGGGTGGTTGCTAGAATATTGTGAGTGGATGCTATGCAGTTTCATGATTTTTTAGGTGGCTAGAGAGTTGCTATGCTGCCACGAGGGTGTTGCTATGCAGTTGCTATGCCCAGAACAACCTAGCAACAACCTGCAATCCCCTAACAACAACAACTATCAACTAGTTGATCTTTTCAGCCAGGTTGCTAGGGTGTTCTGGGAGGTTGTTAGGTGGTCACTAGAGTGTACTTGGTGGTTGCTATGTGGTCGCTAGGGTGTATATGGTAGTGGTTGTTAGGGTGCTGTGAGTAGTTGCTATGTGGTTTCTTGGATTTTCTAGGTGGTGGCTCGAGTGTTGCTATGCAGTTGCTATGCCCAGAAAACCCTAGCAACTGCATAGCAACACCCTTGCATCAACCCACAGTCCCCTAGCTACTGCAACCAACTAGCAAACTGGCTGATCTTTTCAGGGTGTTCTGGATGGTTGCTAGGGTGTACTTTTTTGCTATGCAGTTGTTGCCATCCCCTAGCAACTGCTACCAACTGGTAAACCGTTTAATCTTTTCAACCAGGTTCAAGAGTGTTCTGGGTGGTTGCTAGTGTGTACGTGGTGGTTTCTAGGGTGTTATGTGTGGTTGCTAGGATGTTCTGGACATAACAACTGCATAGCAACAGTCTAGCTACCACCTAGAAAACCAAAGAAACTGCATAGGTTGTTGTGAGTGGTTGCTATGCAGTTGTTAGATTGTTGCTATGCCCAGAACACACTATCAACTGCATAGCAACATGCTGCCAACTACCCATAATGCCCTAGCAACTGCAACTAACTAGCAACTGTTTGATCTTTTCAGCCAGGTTGCTAAGATGTTCTGGGTGGTTGCTAGTGTGTACTTGGTTGCTATGTCCAGGAATGATGTCTGATATCCATGTGTGAGCTGGACGGATCACAGCCGTTTGAGGGGCAGTGGGTCGACTGGCGTTTGTCCCTCAGACCCGACGCTGCTAGAGTCTTTCTCTGCTGAGTTTGGCTCTGTAGTTTAGTGTAGATGATCATCATGAAGTGTCTCTCATGTGCCAATCGTTCAGCATCAACTCTCCCTCAGTGCTCTGCCATTTCTGCCATCTGCTCAGAGCTCCAGCTGCCAGAGTCACAGTCCAGGGAGAGTGCTGATCCGGCTCTGATCCGCCTCAGATCTGGCCCGGTTCCTCCCAAAGGGAGCGGCGCCGCTCTCTGCAGGTGTAATGGATCTGCATTTGTTCTCGCTGTGAGTGAAGAGCTGCAAACTGCATTCATTTACTCTGCAGATCCAAACATGCTGCACATATGAGAGGAGGCTTTGGCTCAAGTCTCACGTCACAGTAACAGAATCAGAATCAATATATTCAGTTAAATGTTTTATGTATTTAATAATCATGTTTCAGTGCCTGTTTTATAGAATCCAGTGAATTAGGTGCTTAATTTCACTGGATAATTTTTTCTTTTTATTCTGACCTTTTTGGACCTTATTCAAAAGATCAGATTATAATAGACCAGACTAGATTTTTAAAAGAAACTTAAGAAAGCCTGAGCAGAAGATAGTAGAAGTAGTTTTAAAAGCTTAAAGTTTGAAGATTTTAAGGTCATGTAGTCTATCAGACAGATTGCAGATAGACAAACGCTTGCTTGAGTGTTCTGGGTGGTTGCTAGGGTGTTGCTATGGCGTATTTAGGGTGTTCTGGGTGGATTCTGGGTTGTTGCTAGGGTGTTGCTATGCGGTAGCTAGGGTGTTCTGGGTGGTTGCTAGGGTGTTGCTATGGCGTATTTAGGGTGTTCTGGGTGGATTCTGGGTTGTTGCTAGGGTGTTGCTATGCGGTAGCTAGGGTGTTCTGGGTGGTTGCTAGGGTGTTGCTATGGCGTATTTAGGGTGTTCTGGGTGGATTCTGGGTTGTTGCTAGGGTGTTGCTATGCGGTAGCTAGGGTGTTCTGGGTGGTTGCTAGGGTGTTGTGGGTGGTTACTATTTAGTTGGTGGTGGCTAGAGTGCTGCTATCCCGTTGTTAAACTGTTACTCTGCGGTTGTTTGGATGTTCTGTGTTGGTTTCTAGGGTGTTGCTATGCAGTTGCTTGGATGTTTTGAGTTGTTGTTGCAAGGTTGTTGCTCTGCAGTTGCTAGGGGATTCTGGGTTGTTGTTCATATGCAGATGCTAGGATGTTGCTATGCAGATGTTATGCCCAGATCACCCTAGCAACTGCATAGCAACACACTAGCAACCACCTAGAGCACCCGGGTGTTTGCTAAGGTGTTGCCATGATGTTGCTAGGGGATTCTGGAATGTTGCTAGGGTGTTTACTAGTTGCTATCGTTGTCGCAGACAGACAGATAGATAGAACGATAGATAGAAGGATAGACAGACAGACAGACA
>NW_015505766.1:85655-87205 GCF_001515645.1 Sinocyclocheilus grahami | reverse complement strand
AGATAGATAGATAGATAGATAGATAGATAGATAGATAGATAGATAGATAAGATAAGATAAGATAGATAGAACTCCTAATCCCTGAGATCTTGACCAGGAGGTTTAGTTCAGAGATTCCTGAGTTCTTGGATCTGGTCGCTCATGCAGAGAAACTCTGAGATCTTCTCTAGCAGGAGAGTCAGTTCAGTGTGTTTAAGACCGGATCAGAGGCAGTCCTGTGGTGCTGGTTTACAGTGATCCGGTCTGAGCCAGAGCCATTGCAGGAGCCGCGCAGCAGAACCAGACGCCGCCGGCTGTGTGGACATCTGTGGGTCTGGAGTCATGAGGAGACCGGCCTACTTCACCACGAACACTGAGAAACTTCATGAACCATTGAATTACCTATACTGAATAAGAATTACATATTATGATTCTGTTTTTATGAGTATTAATAGATGTATGTAAAGAGATAGTTCAGTCCAAAATGAAAATTCTGTAATCATTTAGAATAATCACTAGAGACAATGTTTATTTTATTTTATTTTTATTGTATTTTATTTTATTTTATTTTTATTGTATTTAATTTAATTTAATTTAATTTAATTTAATTTAATTTAATTTTATTTTATTTTATTTTATTTTATTTTATTTTATTTTATTTTATTTTATTTTAATGTAATTTTAATTTATTTTATTTTATGCAAGTCAGTGGGATCCACTATTTATTTAATATATGTATTGCTTGCAAATAATGAAAGTTCACGGGGTCCAATGTTGTTGATTTTATGAATATGAATACATTTGTTTATTTAAAGAGGTAGTTCAGCCAGAAATGAATATTCTATCATCATTTAGAATAATCACTAGAGAAGATGTTTTTTATTTTGTGCTTGTTCTTATGTGAGGGTTTGGAGCGGTTATTAAATTACATCATCATATTCTCACCACATGACCTCATTGATTGCTTTTATTTCACTACAGAAGTGCTCGATCTGACGGATAAAGCTGCCAGACGAGCGGTTTGATCCTCAGAATGAACATCCAGACGTGCTGTGTGTGCAGCGGCTCGTCGCTCTGCTTTGTTAGGTTTTGTTTTATTGTGCTGGCTTTCATTTAACGCTCGGGTCGTTTCCATTTTAAGGTGAATTACTGATAATGAGATCCATCCGCTCGTTAATGTTCACGCTGAGCTTCTATGACAATAAGTCAATAGAGCTCTCTGCGGAGAGACGCATCCGTCTTTCATCCCTCCATCGCTCCTCGTTCTCAGCCTCATCTCTCCGTCCGTCTTTCATCCCTCCATCGCTCCTCGTTCTCAGCCTCATCTCTCCATCCGTCTTTCATCCCTCCATCGCTCCTCGTTCTCAGCCTCATCTCTCCATCCGTCTTTCATCCCTCCATCGCTCCTCGTTCTCAGCCTCATCTCTCCATCCGTCTTTCATCCCTCCATCGCTCCTCGTTCTCAGCCTCATCTCTCAATCCGTCTTTCATCCCTCCATCGCTCCTCGTTCTCTGCCTCATCTCTCCATCCGTCTTTCATCCCTCCATCGCTCCTCGTTCTCAGCCTCATC
>NW_015505766.1:84033-85350 GCF_001515645.1 Sinocyclocheilus grahami | reverse complement strand
TCTCCATCCGTTTTTTAATCAGATGATTTACTGTTCTACACATAAAAATAACTTGTAAAAGCCACTCTCATATTAGACACACACACAGACGGACGGATGACTTGTGAGTTTGAAAACATTGATAACAGTGTAAACGAGTCGTCGTTCTCTTTTAGTGTTATGAGAATGAAAGTAGGTCAAAATCCCTCTTAAAAGCTTTAAAATGAAATTAATTTAATTAATTAATCTATTTATTTATTTATTTGTGTATTCATTCATTCATAATTGAAATCAATTTGTGTATTTATCATGTTTCATATTTATTTATTTATTTTTATTCATTCGTTCATTTATACAGTGGGGCAAAAAAGTATTTAGTCAGCCACCAATTGTGAGATCTGCATGGAGGAATGGGCCAAAATACCAGCAACAGTGTGTGAAAACCTTGTGAAGACTTACAGAAAACGTTTGACCTCTGTCATTGCCAACAAAGGGTATATAACAAAGTATTGAGATGAAATTTTGTTATTGACCAAATACTTATTTTCCACCATAATTTGCAAATAAATTCTTTAAAAATCCTACAATGTGATTTTCTGGATGTTTTTTGTCTCTCATAGTTGAGGTATACCTATGATGAAAATTACAGGCCTCTCTCAACTTTTTAAGTGGGAGAACTTGCACAATTGGTGGCTGACTAAATACTTTTTTCCCCACTGTAACACAATGATACATTGATTGATGTTAAATAATAGAACATTTATTTAAATTAAAAAATGTAAATGTTTATTTTTTTATTAATTCCTTTATAATATTATTTATTCATTCATGTACTCATTCATTCATAATAAAATAGAATTTTCATTTATCATTTAATTTCAATCATTGTTTTATTTATTGGTTTGTTTTTCAATCATTTCTAATAGATTGTATTGACAGATGGATGGATGAGTTTCCGGCTGGGATCTGTAGTGTTGTGAGAGCTGTAGTGTTGTGGTGAGTTTTAAGCTGAAATCAGCCGATGATCAGCGTCAGAGCCCAGCTGAATAATAGTTTCTTTTCAGAGCTGAAAGTGTGCTCCGATTCGGCAGACGCGGATCACGCTCTTCTGAAAGCCTTACAGTGGGCGATTTACTCTAGGCCAATATTTTTTTAATTTTTATTTTTTATTTTTTTTGTTACTGTTTATGCTTTTACACCAATATTACATATATTTTATTTGTATTCATACATTTTACATTTTATTTTAGGACTATTTTTTATTTGTTTTGTTTTGTTTTGTTTGCACCTGTTTATGCTTTTAGGCCAATATTACTTTCATTTTATTTTTAATTAAAT
>NW_015505766.1:56877-83956 GCF_001515645.1 Sinocyclocheilus grahami | reverse complement strand
TGTGTGTGTGTGTGTGTGTGTGTGTGTGTGTGTGTGTTCTCCATGCAGGGAAAGCGTATCCTCCGGAGTTTTATTATGACACCTATAACCCGCTGTGGCAGAACCGTCCTCGTGTGTACGGATACAAGCTGCAGTGGACGCAGATGAACCCGAGTGCCGTGGACCGGATCATGGCGTACCGCCTCGGGATACGACAGGTGAGGAGTTTTCAAGATTGAGGGCTAATGAGTGTAAATTAAGGCTGAGCGATATGTAAAAAAAAAAAAAAAGTCTTATTGATGATCACCTTTAAAAATATTCCATTATCTGATTGTGTATATTTTAGAATAACAAGAGCATTAGACTTGGTTCCGTGTCTCGGTTCAATCAGTCCTTTTCAATTATTTTTTTCCAACTCCGACAATATACTTCTATCTTCATTTAAAAGTTATTTTATTTAATTTTGCATTCTTTAGTCACGTGCATTGCATTAATAGTTAATTGCATGTGAGTGAGTGTGTGTGTGTGTGTGTGTTTTATTTTAATTAAATGTATTTTTTGTAGTGCATTTATTTGTTTATTTATTTGGTTTTGTTTTTGTTTATTCATAATAATATTCATGCTCTTGTCTTCATCTTAGTTTGTTGGAAATAGCCATAGGTGCGCTATAGCATGTACCCATTGTTTATTATATCTTAATGTATTTTTTTAGTATATGTATTTTATTTATTTTCTAATGCATTTGTTTTTAAATAATTTATTTATTTATAATTTGTTTATTTATAATTTATTTGTTTTCTAAATATTTATTTTCTAAAGTAAACTTTGTGTTATGTTTATTTCTTTTCATTTCACATTTTCAATTGTTAGTTTTTTCCCCCTATGGTTTTAGTTTTAGTAAACTATAATAACTCTGACGGTCCAGTGATCTTTAGAAACATGAGAAATAAAGTGTCCCGTAAATGATTCTAGCTAAGCTGTTTACAGCAGGTCTCATAAGGTGTATCAGAAAACCTGCCGAAATCACACGCTGTAATTTGACTGAATTGGAGTTTAATGAATCCACTAAAATGCTCTCAGATCCCGTTCATTCTCAGTCCTGTCAGTGAGAGACTCGAGGGCCGCCGGTGAATACTGCAGCCATTACCAGTAACTAAACAATCCACCTGTGAGTTAACTAAAGCAGTTAGTGGCCACGAACCGCAGGATTCCTGTCGTCTGCTGTCACGCTTCCAGAACAAACTGACCAAACTTCTGTATTCTATCAAATTCTGTTAAAACTCTGATGTTTCTCACTGAATCTGAATCTGACGGCGGGTTTGTGGATGGGAATGCGTCTAAAACTAAAACCGCTGCAAATATAATAGACATTAACAGAAAAAAGTGAACTTTAAAATGTTTAATAAAATGCACCAGGGCTGCATTTATTTGATCAAAAATAACAACAGTAGAATTGTGAAATATTATTACAATTTAACAAATCTGTTTTCTATGTGAATATCTGTTAAACTGTAATTTATTGCTGTGATCAAAGCTGAATTTTCAGAGCAACCTCTGAGTTGCGTTGTGAAAGTTTTAACGCATAAATTAGTAGTTATTAACCCTATAAAGCTACCGTATCACATTTCTAACGTCTCTAAATGATCAAACTTCTCTCGATCACCTGCATGTCTTCTGTCTCTGATTTATAGTTTAGAGTGTTTTATCCAGTCAAAGCTCTTTTAGTGTAATTGTACAAACGTCCAGCTTCAGCTCGAGCTTCTCGTGTCAGATCTGGACTGGTTTTGATCAAGTAAAGGTCAGAATAACTGCAGTAATATCTCCAGATGAACACTTACTGCACTGAAGCAGCTCAGCTTTACTTGATTCTCCATCAATCATGTTTTAGAGTCTCAAATCTGATCCTCAGGATCTTTTGAGGAGCGTTTGTTTCCAGAAGCTTTACTTTCACTGTTCCTCAGCGGAGGAATGATCTTCACAAGCCTCCAGAACATCTCACATCTTCTGAGGAGCCTTTATTTCTTCAGCTCTCAATCACTGCATTATATGTTTGGAGCATTTCAGCCTCGTCTCACTGAGACAGATTACTGGAGATATAGAGCGAGCGACCACTGATATTTAGACCATTTTATGTCAGTGTGTGTGTGTCAGTGGTTTCTCTCTCGCTCCTCCAGACGGGGCAGCAGCGCTGGTGGGAGCAGGAGATTCCTGTGGAGGGAAACATCCAGAAAGGAGAGCTGATCACTCATAACCCCCTTGATTTATAAACTGTGCACACGATTTACTAATTCGTTCCCTTGATTTATAAACTGTGCACACGATTTACTAATTCGTTCCCTTGATTTATAAATTGTGCGCACGATTTACTAATTCGTTCCCTTGATTTATAAATTGTGCGCACGATTTACTAATTCGTTCCCTTGATTTATAAATTGTGCGCACGATTTACTAATTCGTTCCCTTGATTTATAAATTGTGCGCACGATTTACTAATTCGTTCCCTTGATTTATAAATTGTGCGCACGATTTACTAATTCGTTCCCTTGATTTATAAACTGTGCACACGATTTACTAATTCGTTCCCTTGATTTATAAACTGTGCACACGATTTACTAATTCGTTCCCTTGATTTATAAATTGTGTGCACGATTTATTAATTCGTTCCCTCGATTTGCTAATTCGTGCACAGGATTTATAAATAGAAAGAACTAATTCATGAATTGTGTGCACGAATTAGCAAATCGAAGGAACAAAACAGTAATCATGTGCACGATTTAGTACATTGAGGGAACAAATTATTAAATCATGACCACAATTTATTTATTTTTTCTTGCATGTCATGTGCGGGGCTCCATACAAAGAAACATTGAATCAAACACAATTTTGTTAAATGAATGTTAACATACTTTGATAATCTGTTTTTATTTTATTTTATTATACAACTTCAATAAATCAGTCAGTAAGATGTATTAATGTTTCTGAAAGAAGTATCTTCTGCTCAGCAAGGCTGCATTTATTTGATCAAAATACAGTAACAATTATGAAATATTATTTGGATTTATAATAGCTGTTTTCTATGTGAATATCTGTATAATATTTCTGTGATGTGCAGCTGTATTTTCAGCATCATTCCTCCAGTCTTCAGTGTCACATGATCTTCAGAAATCAGTATAATATGCTGATCTGCTGCTCGATCACATTTATGATTATTATCATCATTTTTTTTGTGGAAACCGTAATATGTTTTATTTTTCAGGATTCACAGATGAACAGAAAGTTCAAAAGAACAGCATTTAATTTAAATAGAAATCTTTTCTAACATTATAAATGTCTTTACTGTCACTTTTGATCAATTTAATGCGGCCTTGATCAATGAAAGTATTAATTTCTTTAAATAAACCAAGCTTTGGAACAGTAGTGTATGTCAGATAAAACCGATGTCTAATAATAGTTAAACTCATAAAAGTGCAGTGTTTGAAAGTATGAGTCGTTGGTTGTTAATAATTCAGCCGGACTCTCGCTGGTGAAGATCAAATAATCATAATCCATTAATAATCAAATAATCAATTTCTGTATTTGACTAAACTATTATGAAAGAATGATGATGGATGAATCACCGAGGTCATTAACAATCATTAAAAGCGATCAAGGGTCACGTTCAGTAAAGTTGAGTTCTAAAACTCTGATTCTAAAAATCCTGATTTAACCCTAGAAACGCATTCGTTTTGGACATGGAAGAGATGCATAAACATTTCTAAAAAAAAAAAAAAAAAAAGCATCGTTTTTAGTAAGGCAGCAAAACTGTGCAGATGCTTTAAGGCCATTAAAGTACACATAATACTTTTTTTCAGAATTTTTAGTTATTTTTTAAGAGATGTTACAGGTTTCATGTTCAGGTCATTTTGATCTGGGAATGTATGGAGCACCATTAGAGTCAAAAATACTGTTTGTAAAATTAACTATGGAGTTATAATAGTATCAAAAAACTTTTGTAAAAGATATTTAGTCTTTTCCCCATCTCTCTCACACTTTTGGACTGAATTTTGTTGATGAATATGTACATCTATTGATGAACCATTACAGTATGAAAAACTGATCACTTTTTAATCTGAAAGGGAAAGTTTATGCTTCACTTTTCAGAGTATTCAGAGTAATATGTATGTTGTTTTGAATCAAAATCAGAATCTGAAAGAGCTTTATCACCAAGTAGGTTTGCACATTCGAGGAATTTGTTCTGGTGACCGAAGCTTCCAGTACACAGAGACAACACACACACATACATGCATCTATATCCACATATATATCAAACGCTCACTGATGCTGCAGAAGGAAACGCGATGCATTAAGATGCATTAAATTTGAAGATCAAGGTAAATTGAACTTATTTTGTCTTCTGGGAAACATTTAAGTAGCTTCTGAAGAGCAGTACTAAATGAAAAAAAAAAAGATACTTAGGCAAGATAAGAAAAATGTGCACGTCTTCATTCTGTTCAGAAGTTTTCACCCCCGGCTCTTAATGCATCGTGTTTCCTTCTGCAGCATCAGCGAGCCCCTGAACCTTCTGTAATAGTTGCGTTTGAGTCCCTCAGTGTGAAAAGATGCTCTTCAGTGTCACATGATCTTCAGAAATCAGTATAATATGCTGATCTGCTGCTCGATCACATTTATGATTATTATCATCATTTTTTTTGTGGAAACCGTAAAAAGCAAAGAATTAGTGGGAGCTGAAGGATTTTTCTGAAGAACAGCAGGCAGTTTAACTGTTCAGGACAAACAAGGGACTCGTGAACAACTATCACTAAACTAAAAATCATCCAGGTAACAACACAGTATTAAAAATGAAGAGTATGTAAACTTTTGAACGGGGTCATTTGTATAAATTCAACTATTACTTTCTCTTGTGGACTATATCTAAACGTCTTTCATGTGATGAAATATCTTATTCGGCTCAGTACTAAATAAAAAAATAACATGCATTTTGTATGATACCTCTCATTTTGGTAAAATAATTAACATTTTGCAGATTCTGCAAAGTGTATGTAAACTTTTGACCTCAACTGTATATGTTCTTATACATTTCATGCAATGATATATTCAAATTAAAATTCTCATAAATATTGAAAAACTAAAAAATTATATACATATTTTGCATCAGTTTTTTTTATTTTTTTTGGTGTGGTCCATGAGTAATTTAAAATTGTTATGAATTTCTCAATTTTAATTAACAAACATTGGGTAAATGCAGTAATAACATGAAAACATAAAAAAAAAACTTTTCACATTTTCTGTCTCAGACAAGGACGTGCCGTTTCAATATGTTCTGATTCTCGACTGGTCGGACTGAATGATAGAGAGACAAAAGAGCCATCGATTCCCGGGAAGATCAGTTTTATTCTCAAACGCTGATTTTCACAGATTTTATAATGCAGTCGTGAGAGTAAACGCATATTTCTCAGCCGTTTATTATCAGGTGGATTGTTCACAAATGTTCAGATGAATGTAGTTCGATGGATTTAATCCTCTAATGCTCATCTTTGTCACTAAAAAGCTCATAAAAACACAAAAGCTTCCTCTCGTCTGCTAATCGGCCTTCATGACCGTTTGTGTCGACGCTGCATCTGAAAGCAGTAGCTCTCGATATGAAGTGATCGTCTGATCGTGATTCTGTGAAACTCCAGACAATTTCTGATTTATTGTTTAATCATTAAAAGATTACATTATTAAATGTAATAAAAAAATGACTATGACTAAATAAATGAATGCATAAATGAGATGAATAAATAAATTCATCTTACATTTATTATATATATCAAATAGTTAAAACAGTAAAAAGAAAAAAGTGCAAACTGTTTTCAGTTTGTTAAAATGAAAATTTTTATAAATAGTTATTAAACACATTTTAATTATCACATTCTCATGTTTGTATGTTTGTCGATTTATTTAGTAATGTGTGAGAAATCATTAAAATACTGAATATACTGTTTATAATATTCACAGTTTGTTAAAATAAAATAAAAATGTTTATAAATTGTTGTTAAATACCCTTTTAAATATCTGAAAAAAATGTTTTTCCTAAATTTAATTAGAGTATGTTTTACAGCAAAATATAATTTCAGTCTTTCTACTTCAAAATGACATTTCATTCGATGTGTTTCTTGCCGTTTCTTTGTAATTATTTGTGTCTTCTGTGAGAAGTATTAATATTAGGGTTAGGTTTGGTGTAACTTAATTCATTTTGCTTTTTAAAGAGTGATTTTTAGTGAATTCCAATGAATGCAGTTAGGGTCAATTTGGAAAATGGTCATGAAAATGTGAATTATAATAATGAGTAATTGTTATTGATCGAAGTGCAATGTGTTTATTGTTATTCAGCTGCTGATCTGATGAATGTTTTCATCTTTTCTCTTCACAGATCCCGTCAATCCTCATCTGAGTGAGTATTTATTCACTATTCTTTCCTTCCTTTGAGCTGATAAAGATGCTTTATTCTGAAGAGCATTATAATGACAGTCCTGAGCGTTACAATATGAGGATTTGTGTGAGAAACAAAGCCTAATGTGATGATGATGCTGCTGCAGCGCCGTCTACACTGATTAGATAAAAACACATTTACAGATTTTAGTTAAATTCCTAAATTTTTAGTTAAGGGTTATGGATAGGGATAAGTGCAAATAAAGTCATATAAGTATAAATATTTTATATAATGATTGTTATGATTAAATACATTAAATATATTTTTTTTTATTTTACATATAAAGAAATATTTAAATATGTTTAAAAATAGAATTATTTAATATATTTTAACCCATTAATTTTCATTTGTGTATTATTATTCTTATTCTTATTATTTTTATTAAATTAAATAGCAGTTCAGAAAATCTGGCTAAATTCCTATTTTTTATTTGTACAAAATAAAGTTGTAGAGATTTATATAATAATAACAACAATAATAGTAATAGAGATGATGATAATAATAATAATAATTAATATTATTATTATTATTTAAATGTTTGTAAAACATTTAAATATTTATATAAGAGTATATTATATTTATTATAATCATTATTATTATTATAGTTATTATCTGTTCACTTTCATTATATGAAAATATAATATAATATAAATATAATATAAATTTATTATTAGATGGTGACGGTGACGGTGACGGTGATGATGATGATGGTGACGGTGATGATGTGGTGATGATGGTGATGGTGATGTGATGATGGTGATGTGATGATGATGATGGTGATGATGATGATGATGGTGGTGGTGGTAATGATGATGATGGTGGTGGTGGTAATGATGATGGTGATGGTGATGGTGGTGATGATGTGGTGATGATGGTGACGGTGATGATGATGATGGTGACGGTGACGGTGACGGTGATGATGTGATGGTGATGTGATGATGGTGATGTGATGATGATGATGATGATGATGATGGTGGTGGTAATGATGATGGTGATGGTGGTGATGGTGATGATGATGATGATGATGATGATGGTGACAGTGACGGTGATGATGTGGTGATGATGGTGATGGTGACGGTGATGATGATGATGGTGACGGTGATGATGTGGTGATGATGGTGATGGTGATGTGATGATGGTGATGTGATGATGATGATGATGATGATGGTGGTGGTGATGATGATGATGGTGGTGGTGGTGATGATGATGGTGATGATGGTGATGGGGTGGGGTGATGATGATGATGGTGACGGTGACGGTGATGGTGACGATGATGATGATGGTGATGATGATGGTGATGGTGATGATGATCATGGGGATGGGGATGCGATGATGATGATGATGATGGTGGTGGTGGTGATGATGGTGATGATGATCATGGGGATGGGGATGCGATGATGATGATGATGATGGTGGTGGTGGTGATGATGGTGATGATGATCATGGGGATGGGGATGCGATGATGATGATGATGATGGTGGTGGTGGTGATGATGGTGATGATGATCATGGGGATGGGGATGCGATGATGATGATGATGATGGTGGTGGTGGTGATGATGGTGATGATGATCATGGTGATGGGGATGTGATGATGATGATGGTGATGGTGATGATGATCATGGTGATGGCGGTGATGGTGGTGATGATGATGGTGATGATGATGATGGTGGTGGTGATGATGATGGTGATGGTGGTGATGATGATGATGATGATGATGATGGTAGTGATGATGGTGATGATGATGGTGATGATGATGATGGTGGTGGTGATGATGATGGTGATGGTGGTGATGATGATGATGATGATGGTGATGGCGATGATGGTGATGGTGATGGTGATGATGATGATGGTGGTGGTGATGATGATGGTGATGATGATGGTGATGGTGGTGATGATGATGATGATGATGATGGTGATGGTGATGGCGATGATGGTGATGGTGATGGTGATGGTGATGATGATGATGGTGGTGGTGGTGATGATGATGGTGATGGTGGTAATGATGATGGTGATGGCGATGGTGATGATGGTGATGGTGGTGGTGATGATGATGGTGATGATGATGATGATGATGATGGTGGTGGTGATGATGATGGTGATGGTGGTAATGATGATGGTGATGGCGATGGTGATGATGGTGATGGTGGTGGTGATGATGATGGTGATGGTGGTGATGATGATGGTGATGGTGGTGATGATGATGGTGATGATGATGATGGTGGTGGTGGTGATGATGGTGATGGTGGTAATGATGATGGTGATGGCGATGGCGATGGTGATGGTGATGATGATGACGACGATGATGATGGTTTGATGTCTGGTTGAACTAACCCTGTCTCTGGTTGTTCTCAGGAGAGTTTCACTGCAGTTTTGAGGAGGATCCTGTCTGCATGTTCACTCAGGACAAGAAGGATGACTTCGACTGGACGAGACACAGCGCAGCCACACGAGACACTAAATACACGCCCAACACGGGGCCCAGTGGGGACCGCAGCGGCTCAAAACAGGGTACGAGCATCTGACCTGATCATTTTACCGCCAGAAGCTCGTCTTCACAGAAGACGTTAAGTTATCTAGAATTTTGTATTTTTTTACATATTAATTATTTATATAAATAATTTTAAGAATATTTATTTATATTTAATATGATAAACTATATAGTGGTAATATTGTAATAAATTAAAATTCTGGCTAAATTAGTTACACATAAATACTGTCTTACAGGTTTATATTAATAATCATTATTAATATTATATTAAATATATTTTACATATTAAATATTTCCATATTTTTTATAAATTAAAATATATATATATAATTTTTTATTACTTTAATTGTATTATCATCCATTCACTTCCATAAGAAAATAGCAGTTCAGAGAATTTAGTTTCTTATTTTCTTGTACGGAGTAAAGTCATACAGGTTATGAGACAGACAGACAGACAGACAGACAGACAGACAGATAGATAGATAGATAGATAGATTGATTTATTAGATTGATAGGTTTATTATTATTATCTATTCACTTTCATTATATGATAATAGCAGTTCAGAAATTCACATTTTCGAGTTGTACAAGTCATATGGGTTTATATAATAATAATATTTTTTTTTAATTATTATTGTTATTAAAAATAAATTATTCTAAATAATATAAATATCATTATTATTATTATTATTATTATTATTATTATTATTACTATTTATATTTAAATTTTTTGTATATTTTAAACAGATTTAAAATATAATCAATAATAAATGTGACCCTTATGACCACAAAACCTGAAATTGATATTTATGCATCATCTGAAAGCTGAATAAATAGCTTTCCATTGATGTGTGGTTTGTTAGGATCGGACAATATTTGGCCGAGATACAACTATTTGAAAATCTGGAATCTGAGGGTGCAAAAAAATCTAAATATTGAGAAAATCATCTTTAAAGTTGTTCAAATTAAGTTCTTAGCAATGCATATTACTAATCAAACATTAAGTTTTGATATATTTACGGTAGGAGATTTACTAAATATCTTCATGGAACATGATCTTTACTTAATATCCTAATGATTTTTGGCATAAAAGAGAAATGTATAATTGTGACCCATACAATGTATTGTTGGCTATTGCTACAAATATCCCCCAGCGACTTAACACTGCTTTTGTGCTGCAGGGTCACATATGTGTAGTTTATAAAAAAAATACATGAATTACAGCCGAAGCAGGGTTCCGAGTCTCTCCGGATGCGTCTGATTTCTAATCCTCCTGCTGATTTCTGAGCTCATCTTGAATTACATTCATAACTGCCGAGTTCCAGTTAGCGCTCAGAGTGATTTCATTCTGAGGAAATTCTGCATTTTAGATGAGGTTGTCTGTTCTCAAAGCGAGACAAGCCCTCGGCGGATGAAGCGATGAGCTGCTCGTTATTGACACAAGCGTTTGATGATGGGACTAGCGCCGCTCGTGTAAATAATACATGTGCTTTAATCAGCTGATGATTCCAGACTGTCCGGCGTTTCATTCTCCTCAAGAGTCCTACAGAGACTTTAATCACCGCTCGTCGCATTCAAGAGAGGAAACTCTGTGGTTTTGTCTGGAGGGGTTTTCACGACGATCTGAAGAACAGTCATCAATGCCAATCAATGCACCGCACATTACAATAGACACAAATGAGACGAATGGCATGAAATGGCACTTTTATACCTAGTAATAAACAATTCATTTACAGTATTAAATCATTTATGAATATGTCACAAATAAAAAAATTTCTTTGATTTCTTAGATTTTTTTCTTTGATTTTCTTTCCACGTTTTCCATTTGTTTTTGTAAACAGATGCATTACAATTGGGAAAAAATATAATAATGCATACAAATGAAGATCTTTTGTAATGTTCTTGTTATAATGTATTTTATGTATATTTGTTTGATGTTTTTAGTTTGTGTTTATATTGTCTGGTGAAGCCAAAGACAATTACATATATATACTGTACATATTTGTGTGTGTGTGTATGTATATATATATATATATAATAATCATAATTTATTTACAGTAATAATAATAATTTTATTAATTTATTTATTTATTATTTTTATTAATTATTATTACTTTATACTTTTTAATATATATATATAGTGTTTAATATATAAATTACGGCTATAATATATTTAAAATCATATTTATTTCTTTATTTTAATAATAATTATTGATTTTATTTCCATTATAAAATTATATTTCTAAAATTCTCAAATCTATTTTATTTATATTATGAAATGCAGTATATACTGTCTAGAATGTATATATAGTTTATGTAAAATATAGTTTAACATACATTACATATATAAATATGTAAAAAAAAATCTAATTGATAAATATTTTTATTTATTTGGAATTACAGTAATGATAATTTGGGGAAGAAAGTGCAGTTATATTGCTGCCGTTTTAGCCACCTAAGCGCATGTGTTACAGCAGTTTATATTACTGTGTTACAGCACGTGTCTCATGATTGTGTTTGTGTGATTATCAGGCTTCTACATGTACATTGAGACGTCCAGACCTCGAAAAGAGGGCGATACGGCTCGTCTCCTGAGCCCCACGTTCAGCGTGGCCCCTAAAAACCCCTACAGCATCAGCAGCCCGCCGGCGTACTGCTTCAGCTTCTACTACCACATGTACGGCAAACACATCGGTATGAGCTCTGACTCACTACAGCCATGTGTCACATTATCACTTCACCTGATAAGATCTGGCTCCTGCAGCCTGAACCTCAAACTCTTCAGAAATCCATTCCTGAGTTTATTGAACACGCTTTGACCCCTATAGCAGGGCATGTTGTCACATGATTGACATGAAAACTCAAAAATACTGCTGGAGTGAGAATTACAGCATGTGACAACTAACCCCACTCTGACTTATTTAGCTGATTCTGATGATGCTTCAGCTGTCAATAATACTCTCAGCAGCAATATTTAGTATTTATTAATGTTTTGAATTTTTGCTTTTTTAATTTGTTTTTATGTATTATTTATTGTATTTTTTTTCTTTTTTTTTTTTTGTTAATTCATAATTTTTTTATAATTATAAATATTATATTAAAATTTGTTTATATTTTTTTAATATATAATTCTATTTAGCTTTATTTATTAATTCAGTTTTAGTAATTTAGTTTTAGAAATTTAAACTTGTTATTTTACTAATGTTCATTTAAGTTTTTTTTATTTAACTAATATTTGTATTTTATTTTGTTTCAGCTTTATTTCTTTATTTCAGTAACAATATTCATAGTTTTCAATAGATTGATAGTTTATTTTATTAATTTTCATTTTAGTGTAAGTTTTAAGAGTTTTATTATGTTTATTGTCTTTTTTTTTTTGTTAATTCTATTTGGCTTTAATTTAGTTTATTTCAATTTGAGTAATTTAGTTTTAGTAAACATTTTCATCAGTTAGTTGCAACATTACAAATTATCATTGTTATTAAGTTATTTATCTTTTTTTCACTTTGATTTTAGTGTGAGTTTTAGTAATTTTGTGCTTTTGTCATTTTTTAAATATAATTTTATTTAGATTTCTTTTCTTTTTTTTCAGTTTTAGTAATTTAAACATATTTCATTTTACCTAGTTGCCAAAGCAACATTACTAATTTTCATTGAAGTTTAAGTATTTTTTTAATCTAATTTTTGTGTTTTATTTTGGCTTTATTTCAGTTAGTGACGTGACATGTGGCTAAGTATGGTATGGTACCATACTCGGAATTAGTGCTCTGCATTTATCCATCCAAAGTGCACACACACCGTGAACACACACAGTGGGCAGCCATTTATGCTGCAGCGCCCGGGAGCAGTTGGGGGTTCGGTGCCTTGCTCAAGGGCACCTCAGTCGTGGTATTGAAGGTGGGAGAGAGCGCTGTACATTCCCTCCCCCCACCTACAATCCCTGCCGGTACGAGACTCGAACCCACAACCTTTTGGGTTTTGAGTCCGACTCTCTAACGATTAGGCCACAACTTCCCAGTTACTAGAAACTAGTTTTAGTTAATAATGACAATACTGACTCTGAAATCTTTTTTAACACATTATACCATGTTTAAATTCACAGAGTTTTCCCACTTGCTCTTATGAAAGTTTTAAAGATTATTGATCGCTTTGAACCTGCACAGATAAAGACTGCTATATTTGTTGTGCATATGGTTGAATATACAGCTGTGAAAAAGACAAAAACAGAAAATGTGGTGAGCTGTGAATCGGTGTGCAGTAGATGTGGGCCTGACGTTACCTGCGCTTGGGTCACAGCTAATTAATGAGTCTCACATCAGTGTGCCTGTGGAGTTCTTTCTCTTTGCATTTGTTTACTGGATTAAATCCCAGAGCTCATGGCAAACACTCGTCATCACAGCGGTCACAGTGCTTTCATTAGCCGCGTTCCTCATGCCGATAGACCCAGTTACATCCAGAACCACCACAACACCTCATTCATCTCTAAACAAGACAGTTTATCCCTGCGGAGCGGCTGCTGGAATATAATGAGAGAGGAGTCGATTTAAGAGGATAAGAGGATATCGCTTACATTGTCTCAGGACCCGGTGCTGGGAGCTCCTTGTCGCCGCGTAACGCTAGCGACGGACGCGTCCCTCACCGGTTGGGGTGCGGTCATGAGTGGCCACCCTGCCTGTGGTCTGTGGAGTGGTCGCCATCTGACGTGGCTTATCAATTGTCTGGAGATGCTGGCCGTGTTTCGAGCACTAAAACAATTTCTCCCAGACCTAAGAGGTCACCATGTGTTGGTGCGCACCAACAACACAGCGGTGGTCTCTTACATCAACCACCAGGGAGGTCTGTGTTCGTGCCCCTTGTACAAGCTGGTGCACCAGATCCTTGTGTGGTCCCAGGGCAAACTTCTCTCGCTGAGAGCAGTTTACATTCCTGGGCATCTCAATTTGGGAGCAGACATCCTGTCGAGGCAGGGGCCGAGGCCTGGGGAATGGATGCTTCACCCCGAGGTGGTGAAGCAGATATGGAGTATTTTTGGCCAGGCTCAGGTGGACCTGTTTGCGACTCAGATGACTGTTTTTCTCTCTGACTCATCCAGCTCCACTGGGGCTGGATTCCATGGTACAGACTTGGCCGAGGCTTCGTCTGTACGCCTTTCCCCCAATCGGTCTGCTCCCAGGAGTTCTGGAGATAGTGCGCCGGGACGGGGTCCGTCTACTGCGAGTAGCTCCGTTCTGGCTGCCGTGTTTCGAGCACTAAAACAATTTCTCCCAGACCTAAGAGGTCACCATGTGTTGGTGCGCACCAACAACACAGCGGTGGTCTCTTACATCAACCACCAGGGAGGTCTGTGTTCGTGCCCCTTGTACAAGCTGGTGCACCAGATCCTTGTGTGGTCCCAGGGCAAACTCCTCTCTCTGAGAGCAGTTCACATTTCTGGGCATCTCAATATGGGAGCAGACATCCTGTCGAGGCAGGGGCCGAGGCCTGGGGAATGGATGCTTCACCCCGAGGTGGTGAAGCAGATATGGAGAATTTTTGGCCAGGCTCAGGTGGACCTGTTTGCGACTCAGATGACTGTTTTTCTCTCTGACTCATCCAGCTCCACTGGGGCTGGATTCCATGGTACAGACTTGGCCGAGGCTTCGTCTGTACGCCTTTCCCCCAATCGGTCTGCTCCCAGGAGTTCTGGAGATAGTGCGCCGGGACGGGGTCCGTCTACTGCGAGTAGCTCCGTTCTGGCTGGGCTGAGTATGGTTCTCGGACCTGATTTCCCTTCTCGACGGCTCTCCATGGGAGATCCCCGTCAGGAGGGACCTCCTCTCACAGGCGGAGGGCACGATCTTTCCCCCCCACCCGGAGCTGTGGAAGTTGTGGGTGTGGCCCCTGAGGGGGCACAGCTCATAGCTTCTGGTCTCTCAACCGAGGTTGTTGAGACCATCCTCCAATCCAAAGCTCCCTCCTCGAGGAAATTGTATGCCTTGAAGTGGAAACTTTTCACTTCTTGGTGCAGAGACCGCCAGCTCAACCCAGTTAACTGCCCAGTTGGTACAGTGCTGGAGTTCCTGCAGGCCCGTTTCTCTGCAGGGTTGACCCACTCCCCCCTGAAGGTCTACGTGGCGGCCATTGCGACCTACCACGTCCCTCTCGGTGGCCAGTCAGTGGGAAGACACCCCCTAGTTACACATTTCCTCCATGGTGCGCTGAGGCTGAGGCCTCCTGTACGATCTCGCGTCCCCACGTGGGACCTGGCCATGGTGCTGGAAGCTCTCTGTAAGCCTCTGTTCGAGCAATTGGAGAGATCTCTGATCGCCACCTTACTATAAAGACTACCTTTCTTCTGGCGATATCTTCTCTAAAGAGAGTTTTTTTTTGCAGGCCCTCTCAGTGGCCCCTTCCTATCTTGACTTTGCACCTGGTCTGGCCAAAGTGTTTCTGTACCCTCGAGTGGGGTATGTCCCTAAAGTCCCCTCATCTGCTCCACAGCCTATCATACTTCAGGCCTTCTGTCCTCCTCCCTTCCGGGAGCCCAACCAGCAGAAGCTTAATTGTATGTGTCCAGTGCGAGCGCTGGATGCATACATCCACAGAGCTGCCCTGTGGAGACGGGCGGACCAACTGCTTGTTTGCTACGGTCCCCCTAAGCTACAAAACAGACCCTCCGCCGGTGAATAGTGGATTCCATCTCCATGGCTTTACGAGCCCTCTGATCTCCCCTCGCCATTGGGGGTCAAGGCTCATTCTACTCTGAGTGTGGCGGCCTCCAAGGCCTTTTTAGGAGGTGTGTCGATGCAGGACATCTGCGATGCTGCGGGTTTATCCACGCCCATTACTTTCATCAGATTCTATGGTCTAGATATGCGAGCCACTCCTGGCTCTTCTGTTCTCTCACCCTAGCTGTGCTGGCTTCCACACTAGGTAGAGATTTGAAAGTCTGGCGCCGTGGGAGTTCTCGTTCCCAAAGCACTTCAACGCAGCTCGAGTTCCTGAAGAGGAACGTCTCCAGGTTACGCATGTAACCATGGTTCCCCGAAGGGTCGATGACGTCACCCGCCCGTGACGTCTCGCCCCCTTCCATTGGACGGATTACACATGTGATTCAGAGCATAGGCAAACAGAAGGCTTTCCCCAAGAGCTCCAACGCAGCGTCTTGTTCCCTCGAGGAACCATGGTTACATGCGTAACCTGGAGAGGTTTTGGTGTATGTAAGTGCTGCTGAAATGGAGGAAAAATCTTTTAAAGATATGGATTGGAATTGAAATCTACAGGCGCAAATAGATAAAGTGCAATGTGTTTTTTGGATGTTTTATTTCCACTAGTCAGATCATTGGTTCAAAATTCTTGTTTGATTTTGTTGTCATATTAGAGTTAAAGGTTTATCCAGAGGGGATTTTGGATTTCTCTCTTTATCACTTCATAAATCAGAAAATACTCTCAACAGACAGAAAACAAATACATTTTCACCTAAAATGTTGAATAAAAAAAAAAAAACAGGCGAATGTTATATGAACAAACCCCTCAGTAAAAATCTTCAGAATATAGACAGGAATAAAACTCTAAGTTTTGGTGTTTATAAGTGCTGCTGAAGTGGAGAAAAAACTTTTAAAATATGTGTTGGAATTGAAATTGAAATGTTTTCTTTCCACTAGCCTGAAAGAAGACAAATGGAAGCAAAATAGACCTTAAAACTGGCCAGTTCATGAAAAAATGTAGAGTCGAGTCTTGCCTTAAGATTTCCACACACCTTTCCCAAGTACCCAAAGCAAACATGACAGTTAATTAACCAACCTACAGCTTCGAGCAGGTAGAAACCAAGTACAGTCCTCTGCCAGCAGCATGTGTTTGTACCTGGATTGATTCGCAATTTGACTTGCCCTCTTCAGCTCTTCTGTCGGACTGCACTGAGGAGTTCAGTTGTTAAATGAATTGATTGTATTTTCCCGCAGGCACTCTGAATGCGTTTGTGAAGCAGAAAGGTCAGTCGACTTCAGATGCCGGTCCAGTCTGGTCTCTCAGCGGGAACCAAGGGGACCGATGGAGACAAGCCAAAATTAGCATCCATCCTACTGCCTCCTTCCAGGTGAGCGAACTGTATGGATAATATGGAGAAATTCACATTCATTGAGTATTTATAAAGCATTTATGAAAGGTTTGGGGTCAGTTTTAAAGGAAATTGTAACTTTTATTAATCAAGGACGCATTAAATTGATCAGAAGTGACAGTAAAGACATTTATAATGTAACAAAAGATTTCTATTTCAAATAAACGCTGTTCTTTTGAACTTTCTGTTCATCTGTGAATCCTGAAAAATAAAATGTATCAGTTTTCACCAACATAATGTGCAGCACAACTGTTTTCAACATTGATAATAATCAGAAATGTTCCTCGAGCAGCAAATCAGCATATTATACTGATTTCTGAAGATCATGTGATGCTGAAGACTGGAGTATTGATGCTGAAAATACAGCTGCGCATCACAGAAATATGTGACCCTGGAGCACAAAACCAGTCATAAGGGTCAATTTTTCAAAATTGAGGTTTATGCATCAGCTGAACGCTGAATAAATAAGCGTTCCATTGATGTATGGTTTGTTAGGATAGCACAATATTTGTCTGAGATACAACTATTTGAAAATCTGGAATCTGAGGATGCAAAAAATCTAAATATTGAGAAAATCATCTTTAAAGTTGTTCAAATGAAGTTCTTAGCAATGCATATTACTAATCAAAAATTAAGTTTTGATATATTGACGGTAGGAAACAAATAAAATATCTGCATGGAACATGATTTTTACTTTATATCCTAATGATTTTTGTCATAAAAGAGAAATGTATAATTGTGACCCATACAATGTATTGTTGGCTGTTGCTACAAATATCCCCCAGCGACTTAACACTGCTTCTGTGCTCCAGGCTCACACATATTACAGTTTAAAAGATATTCACATAGAACACAGATATTTGAAATTGTAATTTTAATCAAATAAATGCAGCCTTGGTGAGCAAAAGAGACTTCTTTTTTATAAAACAAAAAAAAATCTTGCTGTTATATTTATACTTTTTTGTAAACATAAATATATAATGTTTTAATGCAATTTTATGTCCTAAATGTTTTTATGAAGTCGCAAAGCATTGTATGAAACGGTAAGGCACTTGAGGTAATGCTGCATTTTGAAAATAGCCTAATAGCACAACCTTTTGTACCTTATGGAAGATGCTGTCGAGTCCAGAAGAGGCTCTTGAGACGAGCTTTATTTAGTTTGTTCTGTTTCCATCACACAGGTGATGTTCGAGGGCATCCGCGGCCCCGGGATCGAGGGGGACATCGCCATCGATGATGTCACGCTCGAGGAGGGGGAGTGTCCTGACCCTCCGTCCAATCGTATGTATCGAGCATGCATCTCCATGGTAACCAGGCCGTAATTACGTGTAGCACAATTTTGTCCGGGAGAGCTCTGTAATTACACGAGAACAAACAGCGAGAAAAGCAGAAATGAGGCCAGGTAATGGGCTGGAATTGACAAGAGCGATGTCGAGAGCTTCTGCTGGAAACATGAGAGCAAATGAAAAACCTTCCTTCTGGAGCCAAACTAGAGCTGTAATCATGAAGTGAAGTTATGTGTTAATCATTATTTATTAGGCATCAGGTTTTCCATTGTTATCCAAAGCTGCGTCACTGTAAGAGATGTCTCATATTGATCTGGTTGTGAGATCATGGATATCTAGAGCATGATCAAACCATGCAGTAATAATATGCACTGGAGGATGATTATGAATTGCAGAAATACAGTTCAGACATTTACCTGAACAACCGAATGTGAAAACATCACAGAGACGCTTTTGAGTGCTGTTTACGGAGTCAAGCAGGCGTTAACTCTTCCCCGCCAGCGTTTTTATTTTTTTAAGTTGCCATTCACCACATGCATTTTTTAAAATTTTCACAAAACTTTCATTGCCACCGCAATATTTTGTTGTATGAATATATGAACAGGGATGTTTTTCGGGTCTGGTTCTCTTGAGAGCACCTGGAGATTTGGTTTGGTGCTCACTCTGCACCCATTAAATATACCTATAAAAAATTTAATAATTAATAAAAGTAATAATAGAATTAATGCATTTTATTTATTTTGTAAAACGATGATTGTGCAATAACAGCTGTCAACCATGCCTGTATGCAAATTATATATATATATATTATAGCTTCATGCATTTTATTTATTTTTTTTTAATTAACACTTGAATGTTGGTAAGTTTCACAAAAAAGAAACCTTTTGAACAAAAAGATGAGAATCTCATTTTTGAAAATCTGGATTGTATTCAGATCAATCTTGAATAGAGATGATCACATCCAGATTACAAACATTTTATTATTTGTTATATGCATTATTATTTTGTTATTACATTGTTATTTTACAAATGCATCTGCTTACATACGCGATCACTTGTTTCTGCTTCTTCATCACCTGTGTTTTGATCCAGAGATGAAATACTCTTTCAGAAGATGTGTAATAGCGCCTCCTACCGCATAACAGTTAAAATACGGAAAGCCAGAAAATTCCGTCAATGGCAGGGACATTTTTAAAGGGACAGTTCACCCAAAAATGAAAACTCGGTCATCATATACTCCCCCTTATGTCATTCCAAACCTGTATGAGTTTCTAATTTCTGAGAATTTATTCTAATTTCTAATTATGTGTTTCCCACAGCGATCAGAGGAGCGGCTGCACACAGCGTCTCCAGTATATGGCCATTGAGCGTCACGCTGTTTTTTACCGTATTCATCGGTCTGAGGTGACGCTCCACGTGAGAAAAGACTCCAGACATGTCCCTCAATATCTAATCACCAAAGATTCATGCTTTCGGATCGCTGAGAAGGCACAACACCGGATCCACACGGAACGAAACGACCACAAACAGAATAACTAATGCTAAAAATAAATTCTCCAATGTCTGGAACCAACCGAGGGTTTGAACACTGACCTGAAAAGCACAACGGCTCGCAATCGGGATTTAACGGAAAGAGAAGCGAAACCGGTTTCGCGAATGAAGATTGAGTTTTACACACGATTCCCCTTCCCTTTTTTTTCCATCTTGAGATGTTGTTGTCTGGTGCTTTGGAGTACAATCAACAAAACATCTCATCTTCTTCTGGTTGACCGTCTCTTGATTTGTTCTGGGTTTGGTTTGGATCGGTGCTTTAAAGCGCAAATCGTTTCGCTTTATTCCCAGACTCCAGTAGCAGCCTGATTTCTCAACACTGTGCTCACGTTCCCAAGCGGAGAACCTTGCGGTGAAAAGACTTGGTTCGTCGTCGTTCCCAGCACCAGTTGAGTGACAGAGTTTCTGCCATTAAAAAAAGAAGTGCCTTCAGGTTAAAGAAACGATCCGTTAGCCTGGCCATCAACACCAAACGTCCATGTTTCTAACATCTGCGATGGGCTATTTTATACTCATTTCTATCGCCCCTCAACGCTCTCCATCCCGAACTGTCATGCCTCTGTCATTTATATACCGAACAATGTGCATTCTTAGAGAAAAAATACAAAATATTCATAATTATAATAATATTTTATTACTCTACCCAGAATGTGTCTCAGCTTTTACACACGAACTGTGAAAATCGTTGGCGTTATCTACCAGAGCGCTCGACCGACCGCTTTGTTGTAAAAAAAAAGAAACGTGTTATGAAAATGTTTTGACAAGAAGCTGTGTCTCGTTTCTTCTGATTTCCATTGAAATGTTCCGACTTTAACTGTCTTTATTTCTCGTCGTCTCCCTTGCATTGCTGAAAATATTAAAAACAGGCAGAAACACGCCGGTTTGGTAACTGTACAACTTGTATATGTAAAGAAGCTCTGATTTATATGAGATGTTTTATGTACGAGTCAAAGGAAGCACAACATTTAGGATTCAACCATTTATAAGCATCATATATGTGAGTGTCCACCTGCAAAGCCAACGTGAAAATAAAGTGTGACACTGGAAGCGTCGAAGCGGCTCGTTATCTAATTCAATCAATGCTACTTTACTTTCTACAGAAATGCATTGGCATTAAAATCAACTTTGCATGGGCTATTTTTGAATAGATTCACACATAATGGAAATATTGCTCATGCATATGGTTAAAAACAAAATATGAAAACGTCAAAAGCTGACTTGCGGTCAAAGATGTTCAGAAGTCGTTTATTTAAAGTAATAGTTCACACAAAAATGAAAATGTGCAGTGAATGGGTGCCGTCAGAACGAGATTCCAAACAGCTGATAAAAACATCACAATAATCCACAGCACTCCAGTCCATCAGTTAACATCTGGAGAAGACAGAAGCTGAAACAAATCCAGCATTAAGGCATTTTTAACTAAAACACATAGAGTCCATAATCCATAATAACTCTTCCTCCAGTGAAAAAGTGCATCTGCTGTTGTCTCTCGCATCAAAATCCAGACACATATGTGTTTAGAGCCGTTTAAACGCTGCTTGATCTGTGCAGATTTCTCTCCTGATTCACACCAGAACACTGACTCACTGGAGGAAGCGTTATTATGGATTATGGACTCTATGTGTTTTAGTTAAAAATGTCTTAATGCTGGATTTGTTTCAGCTTCTGTCTTCTCCAGATGTTAACTGATGGACTGGAGTGCTGTGGATTATTGTGATGTTTTTATCAACTGTTTGGACTCTCGTTCTGATGGCACCCATTCACTTGCAGTGAGACACTGATGCAATACAAACCTGACAAAGAAACAAACTCATCCTGATCTCGGATGGCCTGAGGATGAGCACATTTTCAGCACATGCTCGTTTTTGAGTGAAATACTGCTTTAAAAGTCAAGTGTGCTGTTGTTTAGGGTATTTCGATGTTTCTTTGTTAAATCCGTTAAGAACATTCACACACCATCATTTAGATGTGATGCAGCAGGTGTTTCCAGTGTAAGGCTTTTATTCACTTGAACCGTCACAGAAATGTATTGGTACCTCAGTAGGCTTTTCTTAATGGAGATGTTTAATATTCTGTATTGTCGCATTACGTTAGTGACAATCAGGTTAAGAACGCCAGTCATGAAGTCCAATGTACAATTTCCTTCAACTTGTGACCTCAGAGTGAATCAGCAGGAGGGTAAAGAACGAGCCGGTGAATAATGAAGCGTGATTAATCTCCTGGTTTTACCGGAGGACGTGACGTCACATATATGTGCTGGCATGATGTAAAAGATTCATTCACAGTACGATGACTGACGCTCGTTACAGGACTTCAGAATCATCCGTCTAATGAATCCCGAGTCAAATACACAGGTCAAATCAGCCGAACAAAGTGTGAGCTGAGTCACTGATCACGTCCACAATAAAACAAACCAATGCTAATGATGTTAATTAAGGGCTAAAGCGGTCTGAGCTGAACAAATACTACATGAGAAGTATTATTTGAAGTCATGGATGTAATGTGTTTTCTGTTTAGAGCTGGGCGATGTATTGAAAGCATTTGTGATGATTTGCTGGTGAAAATGAGCCAACATTGTGAATAGTGCGATGATTTTATAGCACTTTTGTTTGGTGTTCGCATTTGTGATTCATTCGAGTAAATCACTTCAAACTGTCCGATTCAATAATTCCTTCCGAAAAGTCATTCAAATGTTTTATTAAAAATACTATGTAGTGCACATAGTATTTAATGTACTGTAAATATTGCTGTTTATTATTCTGTATTGTTGGTGTGTATAAATGAAAATGATTCACATTTGTGTTCGTTTAGTGTGCAACTGTTGCAAACATGCTTTGATTGTTTGAATTAGATTTTTTACTCTGTTTTACTTTTGTATGTTTAAACATTTATATACTGATTATTGTCCGAAAAGTATTGGGATAATTGTATCGCCAGCTCGAACGCCATGATAAAATGTTGACAGGGTAACGTTTGGTTAAATTTAACCCTCCTATCGCATTCTTGCATTGGTGAAACGTGAGTCATAACTTAAAAAGATTTTTTGCATCTAAAGCCATATTGTATCTGATAAGCAACTTCTCATTAATGAGTGAATGTGCAAAAAAAACCAAACAAATCCAAGTTTAAAATGTTACAGTGTTTTACCCCTTTTAAATGTTTGAGAAAACTCAATAATTATTGGAAATTTCACATTTTACAAGAACTACAGCAAAACCAATGCGATGCGAAAAACAAGTTTTTTTTTTTTTAAACATTCATGAGAAATTGTATTTTAATATACCATTATATTAAATTTTTTAAATCATATAATATGAGAATTAAACCCATTGAAATGAATGGAGTTTAATTAAATTCCTTTGAACTTACAACTCATGCTGCTCGATAACAGACCAAATTCATATTCATTTTCTAACAAAACAACAGAAATATTACTCTGGAATGTTTTCAAACAAAATGCATATATTTTCGTTCTATAACCAGATGATCCTGAATCTGCAATGCAGCATAGTGAAATGTGGACTTCTTCTCTTTCAACCCCTCTTTTCTTTATCACATTTAGTCTGTTTGCTCTTTGAGCTCTTGCTTTTCATCCCTTTGGGCTGTAGTTCGTTAGATATCGTTTATTTGTGTCACTTACACCTTTAGTCTGTTTATAGTGACTCTGTTTCTGTATATTCAAAGTTACCAACAAAATGCAGTCCTAAAAGTGTGTGAGAGACACTGGAAAGAGGCTAAATGTATTTTACAGAAGTAATTAGAGACAAATCTAACTAATAGATGTAAAAAAAAAAAATAACAAAATGCCTGTATAAAATAATTCACTTCCGGGTCAAAAATGACCCGAGCGCATAACAATTTATTTTAAATGCTTATATGTCTTAAAAATTATTTTAAAAAATCTGGAAAAAATAAATGATATGTATTTTGATATTCTTCATCCATATGAGAAGTTTTTTTCTTTAATTGAAAACAATGGATTTTTAAAAAAATGTTACGTGCTGATTATTTTTTTTTTAACTGACCTGAATGTGGTAGGAGGGTTACGACAGTAATGACTGTTCCAGCGAACAACAGTGAGAGAAAACGCTGATCAGAGCATAAACGTGGATGTCCGACCGTCCAGAATGTCTCGTATACAGTATATATTCAGTTCATCATCCGCTGAAGCGTTGAGTGTTTTAGTGCTTCACACTGGAGCTGATCTGAAGGCCTCGTCATCTTCAGAAGGGCTTTATGGCTGCTTCACTCGCTCTCACAAACATTTACAGTATCTTAAACAAGCACGAGTGCATGAATGCAGATGAAGTGTGCTTTTCACGCTGACTGCAGGTCAATCGCTGGAGTTCAGTGTAAATGCTTTGGTCTGATGTGATGTCCTGTAACGACCGTTCAGTCATTATACTCGCTTAACATCCAATAATGCTTCCTTTCACTGTATTTCTTTGGATTTACCATCCATTTTTGTGTCATTCTTGCAACTAATGATGAAAAATAAAAATAAAGAAAGCTATTTTACATCTGTGTTGGTGAAACGCATGGCAGGAAATCCTTCTGCCCGTGTTCCTGGAGTATTTTTGCAGTCTAATAAGACACTATTTATTGATTTATGCAAGTTTTTGTTTAGTCACAAACAGTCTTGACTAGGCAAAGAAACAATATTGAACATTTCTGCATATAGTTAGTTTCCTTTTATAGTGGGGCATGTTGTCACAGTGGGAGCTGTTCATTGAGACTGATTCGAGTAGATTCATATCAAATGAAATGTTACCAATGTTATGCACAACGTTTAAATGTATTATAGGCTATTTGATGTCTTTAAGAATAGAGCAATTCATGAGAACAATTTTTTTTATATAGAAAGCATACAAAACTAATGAAACTGAAAATACTAAACTTTTTAATATAATCAAACTGGCTGTGTCATTTCAACTTAAATTACCGAAAAGAAAAATAGTTAAAAATATATTAAATATTGTAACTTTAACAAATTTTTTTATATTAATTTGATGAGTTAAAGTAATGGGAAAACATGTTACCATTTTCATTGAGATACTATAATAGTTTTTGTTATTTTTTAAATTATTATATTTTCTGGTTTTATATTTTCTTCTTTCATGTTATTTTTAGTTAAAGTTTTAGAAATGTTATTGCGTTTTTGTCATTTTTATTAGTTTTAGTTATTTTAGTACATCAAGTTAAACTAATTGAAAGTGAAAAATGTTGCTCTGGAAGCTAGCTGAAATAAAATAAGCTTCTTTACATCTTATTTCACGTAACTTTTATTTCAAATAACAAAATGTTTCATATTTATATGCCGTGAAATATTGAGAATTTGCCATTGCATATGTTGTTTAGATGATCCAGCCCACAAAATAATATTTTGAAAATGATGTTTGAAACGAGTATCCAGACGTACCGTTGGCATAAACCAGTATTTGTGAGTGTAGACCTTGTGTTCGGGTGAACTGACCCGGATCTGTGCTTCTGTGGGGTGTTGGAGTGCTTTCTGTGGTTCTCCAGACCGTCCCAGAGTCTCTCGGGCTTCTCTGTTGAAGGGTTTTAGTGACCCGGAGACATTATTTTTCTGCTGTCTGGATTGGGTTCACATCAACACCTGTGTTTCTCACACTGAATGCCGGCAGGGTGTTTGTGATTGATTTTCTGATCTTTCAGCTTCACACTATTGGAATATGATATTGTGACGTTATGAAACCTTGTTTGAATCATATGGTTGTGGAGTACCTCGACTGACTTTTCCATTAACAAGCTCATTTTCCCAGCAAGTAACAGAGCAGGCAAAACACTAATGCTTTGCTTTTATTGCACACATAATAATTAGACACATCACTCTCATATGTAGTTTTATTCAATTTAGCATTTTAGGGGTTTTTAGTTTTTAAATGGTGCAGGATTTACTTTGAAAAAATTACTTGAAAAAATTGCTCAAACATTGCTAGTAAATTTCGCAATTACAAATGACAAATAATTAAATCAACTTTGAAAAATCACTTGTTTACAGTGTATTTATTTGTCTTTAATGTAAATTATTCTTTTTTATTTCATACTGTCACGCTGGGAGCCTCGTGTTTTATGTCAGATAAACACTGCTCCGAACAAACAATAAATAATAAAATGTATTTAAAAAAATGATATGTGATGCAAAAAAAGAGCCTGCCCTTTAAATAGCTTTAAAATGAATTAATTTTTGTTAGTGACTTTCTTGGTACTCTTCGTTTACTACTTTTGATTTAGTTTAGTAAATAATAAGCTTGTTGATTGTCAAACTACACTGTATTTTTATTTTTTATTTTTTTATCAGTTGTAAATAAAGATTATTGGAGTGTTTTACAAGAAAATACTATTTAATATTGTGTACTTCGAAATGCAATTCAATGTATTACTTGCCATTTCTTTGCAATTATTTGTGAAATTTACTAGCAATTTCTGGAAACAAGCTTCCATACTATGTAGCTTCAATTCCTCAAAAGTCCAAGAGTCACGTCCGTACGAGCAGGACTCGAGCCTCAGACACTCGTTAACATGCATCCTGATGTCTTCGTACATTACATTACACTTTCTTTCTTTCTTTCTTTTTGTTTACGTAGCTGCGATGCTGCACAAGAAAATGCCACAGAATGCCAATACATCGTAACGCGTCTCTGAGGACCATTCAACATCAGATCCATCATCCGTCCATTAAATGAGGATTCTTCATTAGTGAAGCCATTAAAACACACTCACTCTGAGTGTAACGAACGCTCTTGGGGATTGATAGCACTTGTTATTTCAATAGTTTCTAAGTGGATCAGTGGGTGTTTTTCTCAGAGACAGTAAGTCAGGACTGAGATGCTAGTCCTGATGGTGAATAAATTACCGTTCACCTGTACTTTAAAGCTCTTCTGAAAGTCCAAAGCATCAATACATCGAAGCAGAACGTCGCTGAGGATTTCAGTCATCACTGTATCCTTGAGAAAAGGACGACTGACTGTGTGTAAATAGCAAATAACCACTGGTGCAATATTGACTTCAATACTGGAGTCTCTTCTGCTCAGCAAGGCTTCTTTTATTTGATCAAAAATACAGTAAAAATTGTGAAATAGTTTTATAATTTAAAATAGCTGTTTTCTATGTGAATCTGTGTTAAACTGTAATGTATTCCTGTGATGCGCAGCTGTATTTTCAGCATCATTCCTCCAGTCTTCAG
>NW_015505766.1:52177-55110 GCF_001515645.1 Sinocyclocheilus grahami | reverse complement strand
AATCGTGCAATGAATGATGGGATATGTAGTCCGGGGTGCAATGCAACAGTTTGTGTTGTGCGAGAGTCAATGTAAAGGAAAGGGTGACCTCTGGTGGTGAATAAACGGAAGTCCATGGACCGAATTCCTGACACAGATATTATCTTGTAAATTAAAAAGTAATGCGTTACTTTACTAGTTACTTGAAAAAAAGTAATCTGATTACGTAACTCGCGTTACTTGTAATGCGTTACCCCCAACACTGGTTATTTGTACTTGAATGTTCTAAGAAACGTTTTTTTTGGTAACCTTTAAATGATGTTTTAATCATGACAAAACTGGACATTTTAACGTTCTTAGAATATTAAAAACTAGATGAGTAAAGTTTGTAAACAAACATTGATGTTGATGTTGGCTTGACAAATCCCTGTTTGAAATAAATTTGAAACCCTTGAGTTTGAAGATTTTACTCGAAGTCAATAAAATGTTATTAACGTGTTCTAGCATGTTTAGTTATTAGGCAAATTGCTATCATGTTTTAACACATCGCTAGCATGTTTTAGCATGTTTTATTATGTTGCTAACATGATATAGCATGATGTTAACGTGTTTTAGCATGTTGCTAGCATGATTTAGCAAGTTGATAGTATGTTTTAACATTATTTAACGTTTAAATAACATGGTTTATTATGTTGCTAACATGATATAGCATGATGTTAACATGTTTTAGCATGTTGCTAGCATGATTTAGCAAGTTGCTAGTATGTTTTAACATTATTTAATGCTTAAATAACATGTTTTATTATGTTGTTAACATGATTCCGTTCACATCATAGTGTTGAGACTGCATTAGTTAAGATTTATTGGCAGCTGCTGATTCAGGACTTCTAGCTATACTTGTTTTGCATGATTTGAGCGTAGCATTTAATACTATTTTGCACAGTATTTTGTTGGACAGATTGGAGTCTAATGGCATCATGGGCACTGCCCTGACTTGGTTTCAATCTAGCTTTCTTATCTAACGGGTTGTACTGAATTTGTACAATTGAAGCAGTTTACATCAAAGCCTTCATATGTTAGTACTGGGGTTCCACAGGGCTCAGTTTTGGGTCCTCTCTCATTTATTATTTATCTTCTACCTCTTGGTAATATTTTTAATAAATTTGGTATTCAATTCCACTGCTATGCTGATGACAGATCCTCTCAGATTGTGTAGCTGAGATTAAAGAGTGGATTACATAAAATCTTCTTAAACTAAGTAGTAGAAAGAATGAAATTCTTGTTGGTTCAAAAAAAACAATCTTGCCGAGTCTAAATGTTCCTCGGTGAATATTGATAATTTTCCAGTGTCTGTGTCTAAACAGGTTAAAAGTTCGGGTGCCATCTTTGACAGTACTTTATCATTCGAAGCACATATAAATAGTGTCATTCGCTCTGAATATTTCCACATACGTAATATTAATCGTCTCTGTCCTGCTCTTTCAGTAAAGAGCACAGTGATCCTTGTTCATGCTTTGGTCACTCCCTGTATTGATTATTGTAACACTCTTTTTAATGGTCTGCCTTCAGAGCTTCTCCATAAACCTCAGCTAGTACAGAATTCAGCTGAACCAATTATTTGCAGAACTCCTATAACTGAACACATTACTCCCATGATACAACACTGGCATTGGCTCCCAGTTAAATACCGTATTGAATTGAAAATTTCTCCTTACAAGGCACTTAATCCTTCATACTTATCTTAACATACCGTCTTCATACTACACTCCTACTCGCACTCAAAGATCATCTTCCGTACTCACTTTTGTTCTCCCTTGAATTCACACATCTGCTATGGGGTCTCGAGCCTTTAGTCATGCAGTTCCTTATTTATAGAACTCGTTACCACAAGTTGTGTAAAATAGTGAAACTCTTATTGTATTTAAATCTCGCCGTAAGACCCATATTTTTAGGCAGGTTTTTATGTGATAGCTTGTATGCTTGCATTAGGTCTGTTTAGGCTATAATAAATGTTATTGTTGCTTAAGGTTGGTTGTTTCAATGTAAGGTGTCCTTGAGTGTCATGTAAGGTGCCTATAAAAAAAAATAATAATAATAATAATTTAGAATGTTGCTAGCATGATTTAGCCCATTGTTAGCATGTTTTAACATGTTGCTAACATGAGTTAACATGTTTTAGCATGTTGCTTGCATGTTTCAACATGTTGGTAACATATTGTAGCATGTTGCTAACATGTTTCAACATGTTGCTAGCATGTTTTATAATGTTGCTACCATGTTTCAGTATGTTGCTTGCATGTTTCAACATGTTGCTAACATGATTTAACTTGTTGTTAACATGTTTTAGCATGTTGCTAGCATGTTGCTAGCATGTTTCAACATGTTGCTAACACATTAATGTGTTTTAACATGTTGCTTGTTTCAGCATATTGCTAACATGATTTAACATGTTGTTAACGTGTTTTAGCATGTTGGTAGCATGTTTCAGCAAGTTCCTACCTTGTTTCAACATGTTGCAAGCATGTTTCAGCATTTTAGTAAAATGTTTCAACATGTTGCTAACATGATTTAACATGTTGTTAACGTGTTTTAGGATGTTGCGTGCATGTTTCAATATGTTGCTAACATGCTTTAACACATTAATGTGTTTTAGCATGTTGCTAGCATGTTTCAGCATGTTGCTACCATGTTTCAACATGTTACTAACATGATTTAACATGTTGTTAACGTGTTTTAGCATGTTGCGTGCATGTTTCAATATGTTGCTAACATGCTTTAACACATTAATGTGTTTTAGCATGTTGCTAGCATGTTTCAGCATGTTGCTACCATGTTTCAACATGTTACTAACATGATTTAACATGTTGTTAATGTGTTTTAGCATGTTGGTAGCATGTTTCAACATGTTGTTAACACATTAATGTGTTTTAGCATGTTGCTAGCATGTTTCAGCA
>NW_015505766.1:21828-52167 GCF_001515645.1 Sinocyclocheilus grahami | reverse complement strand
AGATAAACACTGCTCCGAACAAACAATAAATAATAAAATGTATTTTAAAAAATGATATGTGATGCAAAAAAAGAACCTGCCCTTTAAATAGCTTTAAAATGAATTAATTTTTGTTAGTGACTTTCTTGGTACTCTTCGTTTACTACTTTTGATTTAGTTTAGTAAATAATAAGCTTGTTGATTGTCAAACTACACTGTATTTTTATTTTTATTTTTTTTATCAGTTGTAAATAAAGATTATTGGAGTGTTTTACAAGAAAATACTATTTAATATTGTGTACTTCGAAATGCAATTCAATGTATTACTTGCCATTTCTTTGTAATTATTTGTGAAATTTACTAGCAATTTCTGGAAACGAGCTTCCATACTATGTAGCTTCAATTCTTCAAAAGTCCAAGAGTCACGTCCGTACGAGCAGGACTCGAGCCTCAGACGCTCGTTAACATGCATCCTGATGTCTTCGTACATTACATTACACTTTCTTTCTTTCTTTCTGTTTGTTTACGTAGCTGCGATGCTGCACAAGAAAATGCCACAGAATGCCAATGCATCGTAACGCGTCTCTGAGGACCATTCAACATCAGATCCATCATCCGTCCATTAAATGAGGATTCTTCATTAGTGAAGCCATTAAAACACACTCGCTCTGAGTGTAACGAACGCTCTTGGGGATTGATAGCACTTGTTATTTCAATAGTTTCTAAGTGGATCAGCGGGTGTTTTTCTCAGAGACAGTAAGTCAGGACTGAGATGCTAGTCCTGATGGTGAATAAATTACTACATGTTGCTAGCATGTTTTATAATGTTGCTACCATGTTTCAGTATGTTGCTTGCATGTTTCAACATGTTGCTAACATGATTTAACTTGTTGTTAACATGATTTAGCATTTGTTGCTAGCATGTTGCTAGCATATTTCAACATGTTGCTAACACATTAATGTGTTTTAACATGTTGCTTGTTTCAGCATATGCTAACATGATTTAACATGTTGTTATCGTGTTTTAGCATGTTGGTAGCATGTTTCAGCAAGTTCCTACCTTGTTTCAACATGTTGCAAGCATGTTTCAGCATTTTAGTAAAATATTTCAACATGTTGCTAACATGATTTAACATGTTGTTAACGTGTTTTAGGATGTTGCTAGCATGTTGCTACCAATGTTTCAACATGTTACTAACATGATTTAACATGTTGTTAACGTGTTTTAGCATGTTGCATGCATGTTTCAATATGTTGCTAACATGCTTTAACACATTAATGTGTTTTAGCATGTTGCTACCATGTTTCAACATGCTACTAACATGATTTAACATGTTGTTAATGTGTTTTAGCATGTTGCGTGCATGTTTCAATATGTTGCTAACATGCTTTAACACATTAATGTGTTTTAGCATGTTGCTACCATGTTTCAACATGCTACTAACATGATTTAACATGTTGTTAATGTGTTTTAGCATGTTGGTAGCATGTTTCAACATGTTGTTAACACATTAATGTGTTTTAGCATGTTGCTAGCATGTTTCAGCATGTTGCTACCATGTTTCAACATGTTACTAACATGATTTAACATGTTGTTAATGTGTTTTAGCATGTTGGTAGCATGTTTCAGCAAGTTGCTACCTTGTTTCAACATGTTGCAAACATGTTTCAGCATTTTAGTAAAATATTTCACCATGTTGCTAACATGATTTAACACGTTGTTAACGTGTTTTAGGATGCTGCTAGCATGTTTCAGCATGTTGCTACCATGTTTCAACATGTTACTAGCATGTTTCAACATGTTACTAACATGATTTAACATGTTGTTGACGTGTTTTAGCATGTTGCATGCATGTTTCAATATGTTGCTAACATGCTTTAACACATTAATGTGTTTTAGCATGTTGGTAGCATGTTTCATAATCTTGCTACCTTGTTTCAACGTTTTGCTTGCATGTTTATAACATGATTCATCTGTTCGTCTGATCATCTATTTAACGAAAACCGTAAGTCGGACCAGTTAGAAAAAAAACTGCAACCTGAGTCAGAGTTTGGTGGATGTAGAAACTAACTACATTTAGTCTCAGAAGAGAAAAGGCTTAGAGTGAATAGGATTTAGTACGTTGCTTTGTCAAGTCAAACTAATAAAGCTAATCTAATTCAGCCTAATTCAAATAACGTTATATTTTGGCTGAAAATAAAGTTAGTAGAACGTTGTTAGAAATGTTTTAGCAAGCTTTAAATAGCGTTCCTCTGAGCGAGATGGTGAAGACGCTGAATGTTTATCTGAGGATTTGACCCGCATCCGCTCCGGATCAGCGGATTATTGAAGCCTGATCCTCAGGAACACTGGAGCGTGATGTTTTAATTGTAGCTTGTGCTGCAGATACTGTATGGATTCTCATCATCATTAGCGTGTCAGAGATGCACGCCAGGAGACGAGAGGCTTTTACACAGATATGAGCAGATCAGCTCAGCTCAATACAGAAGTATTATTCCAAAATCAAGTTTTTTTTTTTTCATTCACTTAAAATTCCATAAACGGATGTTTTCTAGATCTAATCATGCTTTACAAATGTACTGTTCGTTTTAAATAACAGAAAAATATTACAACTAAATCTCTGATATTAAATATTTAATTTTCTTCTAATATTGACTTGTTTATCGTTTTATACATGTATTTAAATTTTAAGATTTATTAATTAGTAATCTATTACTATTACTATTTTAAAATCTCAGTCTCATTCCTTAAATGCAAACAAACATAACGATCATAATGACAGTTTTAAATTCTCATTGCTGTACTGCCAATGATTTTTAAATTTAAAATTTAAAATTAAATTAAATTAAATTAAATTAAATTAAATTAAATTAAATTAAATTAAATTAAATTAAATTAAAACCATCATACCTTCAATTCAAAAGTAAGTGATTTATACATATAATCATGCTTTACAAATGTACTGTGCAATGTAAATAATGAAAATAATAGGAAAATAACAGTATTACATATTTTATTTTAAATGTTTACATTTCTTCATTAAATATTTTAATGGCTTAATTTTCTTTCTTTATTTAGATTTTGCAGTGAAATGTAAAAAATGTTAATTGTGCATATATATATTTATTATATATTATATAATATTTTAAATATTGTCTTATACTACATTTAATTTGTAAAATGTTTATTTATTTTTTATCCATTCGTTTTCCTGCACTGAAGGAGCCACATCGCTCAGATTTAATGTCTTATTGAAGAAACTCTCAGAAACACACGCACATTTTATGGCTGTCATCACACTTCTCTCTGTCCGTGTAGATCTGAGTCTTTTAAGACTGTTTCCAATAAAAACTCCTCGTTCAGCAGCTCGGTTCTCCATGTGCCAAAATAAATGCAACTTTCAAACTTTTGAAAGCACGATTACAGATTCTGGCTGTGTGAAGTGTGTTGGCAGGAGTTTGGACTGACCTGCTTTGACTTGCGTTTGACCAAAATGTCTTGGAAAAACTCCCCGTTCTTCATAAAACACACCAGACTATTGCAATCATGAGAGTTAAAGCCGCTCAGTGAGTTCAGAATGAAGAGTTTGACTCCAAGACAAGAAAATCAGCAAGATGTTTAGCAGAATGTTCACGCTGATCTTTTTCATCAAAATCACCACAAAACATAGAATCATTTTTTTACAAATGCAATGTGCAATTTAAAAAATAGAAGAATATTAATAGTTTATATTATATATATATTATATATATATATATAGTTTTTGTCTAATATTTTTTATTTAATTTTAATATTTTAATAATTTTTGTCTAATTTTTATTTTTTTATTACATTTTTTTTGTTTTTTAATAATTTTTTTCAATTTTAATATAATTATTTAAGATTTTGTATTTTTAGTAATCTGTACTATTGCTCTTTTAAACTTGTTTCTTAAATGCAAATAATCAATATGGCAGGTTTAATTATTATTATTGTACTGACAATGATTTTTAAATATTAAAATCATCATTTGTTAAATTCAGAAGTACATGATTTATACAAATAATCATGCTTTATAAATGTACTGTGCAATTTAAATAATATAAAAATATTATATATTTTGTATTAAACATTAAAATATGTTGTTGTATAGAATTTTTTTTTATTTAAATATTTATTATTATTGAATTTATAATTATTATTTATTTTTTATTAAATCATATTAAATGCAGTGAATGAAAGCAGATGAACGGTGTTAATGACGCAGGATTCGCTCCATGTTTCTTTGTGTTTAATCATAAAATTGTATTATATTTTATTTGATTAGAAGTTCACAATGTAAACGTTTGCTGCAGAAACTCTAATTATTGATTCTCAGGAACAGACTGTATAAATGCATCATATTGAAGCTATGTTTTCATCTGTAATGGAGTTTAATTAAATGCAAATGAAAAACACCTCGCTGGCTCTCATGCTTATGCAGCAAAATCAGTTTTATCGATGATCATGAACTTTATTTATTGTCTGCTTGAATTGCGTTCCAGCAGCGGCGTGCTCATATTTCACCGCTGGTATCTGCGTTTGAATGGATCCGAGCCTCATTCATCAGGATTTCAGCGCTTCTCAGGTGAGTTTGCATACATGAGACTGACTTTATAAATGTAGTGCTGGCACTCTGTCAGCTTTAACAACCCACTGCTCGTGCTGTTAAGAAGCTCACTTCAACTAAAAACTGAAAAGAAAATATCAGCCTTTGAATGAAACTTCTGCCAAGGTATAAAAGATTTTTTAGAAGGTCATTTTATTATCTTGTTATCTCACCATTTTGACCCTTTATCTTAGAATTCTGAGTTTATGGAGTAAAAATAAAAATATATTTTTGTCTTGCAATTCTGACTTTATGGAATTAAGAAAGATGATAATTTTTTAATGTTTTTATCTTGCAGTTCTGACTTTTATTCTCAGAATTCTGAGTTCATGGAATAAAAAAAATCAAAAGTAAATTTTTATCTTTTTTATCTCACAATTCTGAATTTTTGGTCAAAAATATATATTTTATCTCAGAATTCTGACTTTTATTCTCAGAATTATGAGTTTACAAAAGAAAAAAATAAGATATTTTTTATCCTTTTAACTTGCAACTCTCGCTTTTTTTCTCAGAATTCTGAGTTATGGAATTAAAAAAATTTGATTCTTTAATTTTTTTTTCTTTTTAACTCTTGCAATTCTGACTGCAAGCAGATTTTTGGTCAGATAAACAGATAATCCACCCAAACTCACTGCATTGACTGAATCGGTGATGCTCAAATGAACAGAAAAATGTTTTAAAAGCACAAGAATGTGTGTTTTTACACTTTTTGGTGTAAATCAACCTACAAATGTCTTTCTTATAGTGATTGTGAATATTAAAGGCATTTCACCAGATAACAGTTTCACCACCATGGGAACACGTGAGCGCAGATGCGTGTTTCACGGGAACATCTGAAATCTGTCATTGCGTCAAGCAGATTGTCTCCGATTTTCTCCTGAGGACGTGAGATGTGTTTAACAAACGAGTCGAAGGGAGACGAGAGACTGAGAGACTGAGGACAGTTTCTCCTCCTTCACTACTGTTTTCTGTCTTTCATTCTCGTCTCATTGAGTGGATCCTCGTCTGAAGTCAGATAAGACTCACATAAGGAAACGTATGTTGTGGTGTGAAGCGCGGAGACTCTGAGTTACTGAAGTCGATTAAAGCATTGCGTTCGCCTCGGGTCGGCCCACATGCAGAAAGACCTTTTCTCTACAGATTCCAAGTCATTCTAAATGATATATGAATTAGAAACTGTTCTTTTACCGTGCAGTCCCTATAAAATCTTTTTATTTACTTTGTTTGTTTATACAAAGTCATTGGTCACTCATAAAATATTTATTTATTTCAAAGGTATCAAAGGAGCTACCCTTGAATGGTTTAAATCTTATCTCTCAAATAGGAAGTTAATATTGGGGAATATTCGTCGGAGGTCGCTGTTTTATCTTGTGGTGTTCCCCAGGGATCTATTTTAGCTCCCATTCTTTTTTCGTTATGTATGCTCCCATTAGGGTCTATCTTAAGGAAACATGGGTTGTCGTTCCACTGCTATGCAGACGACACTCAAGTCTATTTACCCTTAAAACCTAATATTGATGGCTTGGAAGCACTCAGGGCCTGCCAATCTGACGTGAAAGCTTGGTTATCTTTACATTTTCTCAACTTTAATGAGATTAAAACTGAAATCATAGATTTTGGTTCATCTGATTCTCCTAGTCAAATAACCCTAGGTAATTTAACACTCTCTGCAAAGCCTTGGGTAAAGAACTTGGGTTTAGTTTTCGATGATGGTTTAAAATTTGACAAGCAGATAAACACAGTGGTCAAATCTTGTTTTTCACAGCTCTGTCTTTTAGCGAAAGTAAAACCTATTTTATCTTTTAATAACTTTGAGAAAATAATTCATGCATTTTCAACATCAAGGCTAATTACTGCAATTCAATGGATCAGCCAATCAGCTTCATCCAGGTTACAGATGGTACAAATGCTAAAAGATGTACTAAAAAACGAGACCCTATTACTCCAGTGCCACGCTCTTTGCACTGGCTGCCTGTACGCTATCGGGTTGATTTTACAATTCTTCTCCTAGTATTTAAATCTCTAAATGGCTTGGTCCCTCCTTACCTTTTGGATTTACTGACAGAACATCGTCCAGTTGTGTCACTCCGGTCGTCTAATCAGAGATTGCTACATATTCCGAAATCAAAGCTGAAAAATAGGGGTGACCGTGCCTTTTCAGTAGCTGCTCCCAGATTATGGAATGCGTAGATTTGCTCCCTCCAAATCTGTTTTTAAATCTAAGTTAAAAACCTACCTTTTTGAACTGGCATTTGGTAAATGATTAAATGTTTCGCACTGTTTGTTTTTTACTGAACGATTTTTTTACTGTATTTAATATGCTAGACTTGGTTTGGTGTAAATCAACCTACAAATGTCTTTCTTATAGTGATTGTGAATATTAAAGGCATTTCACCAGATAACAGTTTCACCACCATGGGAACACGTGAGCGCAGATGCGTGTTTCACGGGAACATCTGAAATCTGTCATTGCGTCAAGCAGATTGTCTCCGATTTTCTCCTGAGGACGTGAGATGTGTTTAACAAACGAGTCGAAGGGAGACGAGAGACTGAGAGACTGAGGACAGTTTCTCCTCCTTCACTACTGTTTTCTGTCTTTCATTCTCGTCTCATTGAGTGGATCCTCGTCTGAAGTCAGATAAGACTCACATAAGGAAACGTATGTTGTGGTGTGAAGCGCGGAGACTCTGAGTTACTGAAGTCGATTAAAGCATTGCGTTCGCCTCGGGTCGGCCCACATGCAGAAAGACCTTTTCTCTACAGATTCCAAGTCATTCTAAATGATATATGAATTAGAAACTGTTCTTTTACCGTGCAGTCCCTATACAATCTTTTTATTTACTTTGTTTGTTTATACAAAGTCATTGGTCACTCATAAAATATTTATTTATTTCAAAGGTATCAAAGGAGCTACCCTTGAATGGTTTAAATCTTATCTCTCAAATAGGAAGTTCGGCGTTAATATTGGGGAATATTCATCGGAGGTCGCTGTTTTATCTTGTGGTGTTCCCCAGGGATCTATTTTAGCTCCCATTCTTTTTTCGTTATGTATGCTCCCATTAGGGTCTATCTTAAGGAAACATGGGTTGTCGTTCCACTGCTATGCAGACGACACTCAAGTCTATTTACCCTTAAAACCTAATATTGATGGCTTGGAAGCACTCAGGGCCTGCCAATCTGACGTGAAAGCTTGGTTATCTTTACATTTTCTCAACTTTAATGAGATTAAAACTGAAATCATAGATTTTGGTTCATCTGATTCTCCTAGTCAAATAACCCTAGGTAATTTAACACTCTCTGCAAAGCCTTGGGTAAAGAACTTGGGTTTAGTTTTCGATGATGGTTTAAACTTTGACAAGCAGATAAACACAGTGGTCAAATCTTGTTTTTCACAGCTCTGTCTTTTAGCGAAAGTAAAACCTATTTTATCTTTTAATAACTTTGAGAAAATAATTCATGCATTTTCAACATCAAGGCTAATTACTGCAATTCAATGGATCAGCCAATCAGCTTCATCCAGGTTACAGATGGTACAAATGCTAAAAGATGTACTAAAAAACGAGACCCTATTACTCCAGTGCCACGCTCTTTGCACTGGCTGCCTGTACGCTATCGGGTTGATTTTACAATTCTTCTCCTAGTATTTAAATCTCTAAATGGCTTGGTCCCTCCTTACCTTTTGGATTTACTGACAGAACATCGTCCAGTTGTGTCACTCCGGTCGTCTAATCAGAGATTGCTACATATTCCGAAATCAAAGCTGAAAAATAGGGGTGACCGTGTCTTTTCAGTAGCTGCTCCCAGATTATGGAATGCGTAGATTTGCTCCCTCCAAATCTGTTTTTAAATCTAAGTTAAAAACCTACCTTTTTGAACTGGCATTTGGTAAATGATTAAATGTTTCGCACTGTTTGTTTTTTACTGAATGATTTTTTTACTGTATTTAATATGCTAGACTTGGTTTTGTTATTTATTGATGTTTTTTAACTGTCACTTGAATTGTTGTAAAACACATTGGTCAACTGTTGTTGTGTTTAGTTGTGCTATAGAAATAAAATTGACATTGACATTGACATTTATTTAAAAATTCATTTCAATCCCTAAAAAATATTTTAATTAAGAATCCATTGGTCATCCTTATAAGCTATTTATCTATCTATCTATCTATCTATCTATCTATCTATCTATCTATCTATCTATCTATCTATCTATCTATCTTCTTGCAATTCTGAGTTTATGTCTCACGATTCTTTTTATATCTCACAATTTATAATGTGCAATTTATGTATTTATTTATTTGTTTAATTAATTGCAATCCCTATCATTTATTCATTTAAAAATTAATTGAAATTCCTATACTGTGATATTTTTATTAAGAATGAATTGGTCATCCTTACAAACTATTTATTCATTTAAAATTATCTCGCAATTTTGAGTTTGTCTCACCGTTCTGTTTATATCTCACAATATATAATGTGCAATTTATGTATTTATATATTTATTTATATTTATATTAAAGGGTTAGTTCACCCAAAAATTAAAATTAGGCTGTGTTTTACTCACCCTCAAGTCATCCTAGGTGTATATGACTTTCTTCTTTCAGACGAATCCAGTCGGAGTTATATTAAAAATTGTCTTTGATCTTTCAAGCTGTTTAATGCCACTCAGCGGGTGTTGCATGCATCAGTCCAAAAGAAGTTAAATAAAAAGTAACCCCGACTGGATTCGTCTGAAAGAAGAAAGTCATATACACCTAGGATGCCTCGAGGGTGAATAAAACGCAGCCTAATTTTCATTTTTGGGTGAACTAACCCTTTAATGTAATATTTTTTATTAAGAATGCATTGGTCATACATTATAAACTACTATTTATTTATTTATTATTTATTTATTTATACTTCATTGCAATCCCTATAAACATAGAACTTCTCAGATTTAAGACTTCAGATCTATTATTTTCCGTAATAAGGCTCTGGTTTGTGTGCATTTATTGTTGGATGTTTTGGTTAACTGCATACTAATGAGATTTTTAATCATTTTATGACTATTAAGCCTTGTGTAATCTTTTATTTGTCGCATTTCTCACATGTACTGAACATCACAGCCCTTTTAGCAATTAGATTTTGTCCTCTAATGAATGTTTTACACCTTCGATGTTCCCAAAATCTCCATGTCTCCAGTGAATTTCAGCTTAAAATAGTCACAAAGGAGGCTATTGTCTGTAAAACAAGGCCTTCATTTTGTCCTCAGACTGATTACACTGAGGCAGAGTTGTGCAGGAACAAAGACTGATTTCAGATCAATGGCACATCAGGCTGTAGCGTCTGTGGTAAATTCATACGGTGACGTTTAAATGACCCTGGAACAGTTACTGAAATTGTTGCTTTTGTTCAAAGTCAAATAAAAGTGAACCTGCTAAATCAGTTGAAGGCACAACTCTACAGTAAAACCTCAAAATGAGCCACCAAAATGAATGTTTTGGTTTTTTCATTCTGCATCATTACGACTGAAGTGCCGCTCAACATACGACAGTCACAAACACGATTCACTTTCATAAAGTCATGTGAATAACATTGGAAGCACAAATGACTGAAGGATGAGTGTATCGGTTTCTATTGCAGCTCTATTGAAAATTCAGACTTATTACAATTCTGACTTTACATCTCGCAATTCTGAGTCAAAATCTCGCAAACATGAGTTTATATTGTGATTCTGAGTTTATATTGTGATTCTGAGTTTAAATCTCGCAATCCTGAGTTTAAATCTCGTAATCCTGAGTTTATATCTCACAATCCTGAGTTTAAATCTCGCAAACCTGAGTTTAAATCTCGTAATCCTGAGTTTATATTGTGATTTTGAGTTTAAATCTCACAATCCTGAGTTTAAATCTCGCAAACCTGAGTTTAAATCTCGTAATCCTGAGTTTATATTGTGATTCTGAGTTTAAATCTCACAATTCTGAGTCTAAATCTCGCAAACACGAGTTTAAATCTCGTAATTCTGAGTTTATATTGTGATTCTGAGTTTATATTGTGATTCTGAGTTTAAATCTCACAATCCTGAGTTTAAATCTTACAATTCTGAGTTTAAATATCACAATCCTGCTTTTTTATCTCACAATGAGTTTATATCTCACAATCCTGAGTTTAAATCTCACAAACCTGAGTTTAAATCTCGTAATCCTGAGTTTATATTGTGATTCTGAGTTTAAATCTCACAATCCTGAGTTTAAATCTCGCAATCCTGAGTTTATACCTCGCAATTCTGAGTTTATATCTCACCATCCTGAGTTTATTTCATGAATCTGAGTTACAATCTTACAATTCTGAGTTTAAATATTGCAATCCTGAGCTTATATCTCACAAACCTGAGTTTAAATCTCATAATCCTACATTTATATTGTGATTCTGAGTCTAAATCTCACAATCCTTAGTTTAAATATCGCAATCCTGAGTTTAAATCTCATAATCCTGAGTTTAAATATCGCAACCCTGAGTTTAAATCTCATAATCCTGAGTTTATATTGTGATTTTGAGTTTAAATTCCACAAACCTGAGTTTATATTGCGATTCTGAGTTAAAATCTCACAATCCTGAGTTTAAATCTCGCAATCCTGAGTTTAAATCTCGCAATCCTGAGTTTATATTGTGATTCTGAGTTTATATCTCACCATCCTGAGTTTATTTCATGACTCTGAGTTTAAATCTTACAATTCTGAGTTTAAATATCGCAATCTTACGTTTATATCTCACAATGAGTTTGTATCTCACAATCCTGAGTTTAAATCTTGCAATCCTTAGTTTAAATCTCTTAAACCTGAATTTATATCTCAAAATCCGGAGTTTATATTGCGGTTCTGAGTTTAAATCTCACAATTCTGAGTTTATATCATGATTCTGAGTTTAAATATCACAATCCTGAGTTTATATCTCGCAATCCTGAGTTTATATCTCGCAATCCTGAGTTTAAATATCACAATCCTGAGTTTATATCTCGCAATCCTGAGTTTAAATCTCGCAATCCTAAGTTTAAATATCACAATCCTGAGTTTATATCTCACAATCCTGAGTTTATATCTCGCAATCCTGAGTTTAAATCTCGCAATCCTGAGTTTATATCTCGCAATCCTGAGTTTATATCTCGCAATCCTGAGTTTATGTCTCAAAATCCTGAGTTTATATCTCGCAATCCTGAGTTTATATCTTCCAATCCTGAGTTTAAATCTTGCAAACCTGAGTTTATATCTCGCAATCCTGAGTTTATATCTCGCAATCCTGAGTTTATATCTCGCAAACCTGAGTTTATATCTCGCAATCCTGAGTTTATATCTCGCAATCCTGAGTTTATATCTCGCAAACCTGAGTTTAAATCTCAAAATCCTGAGTTTATATCTCGCAATCCTGAGTTTAAATCGCAGAAACCTGAGTTTATGTCTCAAAATCCTGAGTTTATATCTCACGATCCTGAGTTTATTTCGCAATCCTGAGTTTGTATCGCAATTCTGAGTTTATATTACGAATCTGAGTTTAAATCTCACAATCCTGAGTTTATACTGCGATTCTAAGTTTAAATCTGAAATCTTGCAAGGGAAAAGATCTGTGTTGTGAGATAAAAAAAAGTTGCATCCTGTGGCCGAAACAAGCTTTCATACATTTCTATACTAATATTTGTGAAAATTTCTATCAATTTCTGAGTGAACATTTTTTGTACGGCTGTTGTTTTCACTGTAGTAAGAGCTGAATGTTCTGCCCATATTCTCTCACACTGAGGGTTTTTCTCCTGGTGTTTGCCGCAGATGTCCGTGTTGGTCTCATGAGAGAGCAGCATAGCAAGATAGGCCCAGATGTGCCTTTTATTCACATCTGCCATGAGAGGAGGAGCAGTCGTGTAAGTGCAGATCAACATCTGCGTCGCGTGTGAGGGAAACACATCCAATGTGAAAACCAAGCTCTCGCAGGGAGTTTCATCTGCACTGAGCCTCTAATAATGTCTAATAATCCCAGAGGATCGGAATGAGTCTCCCCGAGTTCTTCTGTAAGATGAAGAAGCTCTTGAAACGGCAAGATGCTCAAACTGCAAGCTGAACTAATAAAGTTGTTATTTTGATAAAAATACAAGCTACCAAAAAAAAAACATCTCACAGCAGGAGACAGTATTATTTAGATCATAGCACATGAGTATTTATCTGGTAGAGGAGAACTGGATAACATGAACTACTTTTTACATTTGATGATTCTGCTGCAAAATAAAAGTGTATTTCTTTCAAATGAATGGGTGCCGTCAGAATGAGAGCCCAAAAGGCTGATAAAAACATCACATCATCTTGTGAACGCTGCTTGATCTGTGCAGATTTCTCTCCTGATTCAGACCGGAAAACTTTTTCACTGGAGGAAGCGTTATTATAGATTATGGATTCAATGTTTGAGTTAAAAGCGTCTTAATGCTGGATTTGTTTCAGCTTTTGTCTTCTCCAGATGTTAACTGAGTGACTGGAGTGCTGTGGATTACTTGTGGATTATTGGGATGTTTTTATCAGCTGTTTGGACTCTCATTCTGACGGCACCCATTCACTTGCAGTGAGACAGTGATGCAATGCTACATTTCTTCAAACCTGATGAAGAAACAAACTCATCCTAATCTCAGATGACTTGAGGATGAGCACATTTTCAACACATTTTCATTTTTTATTGACATTTTTATTTCATTTAGTTATTTCAATGAAACATGAAGGCAGACATTGTCATTGCTTTAGAATAACACTGATGCATCATTCACAATAGAATCTGGTGTTATTTTAGTATTATTATACTTATATATATATTTATAAGTATTATAGTTATAAGTACAGTATATAACTATTACAGTTTATGTATTACTTTTTTATATATTTTCAGTTTTGATTTGAATTTTAGTTCATTTTTAGTAATTTTCTTATGTGCTTTTGACTTTTTTATTAGTTTTTGTTATTTTTAAATATTACTATTTAAATTTAATTTGTTTTTAATTTCAGTTTTAGTTTTTATTTATTCCCAGTTAGTACATTTAATTCTTATACTTTAATTATTTCAGTTTGTTGTTGTTACATATCCGGTCCATGAACTTCCTTCTGCTAGCCATCAGAGGTCACCCTTTCCAATTTCATTGACTCTCACACTACACACTGTTGCATATCACCTCGGACTACATATCCCATCATTCATTGCACTGATTGCACACAGCACTGATTGCACACAGCTGTTTCATATCACTCACTCACTATTTAACACTCACTCTGATCCCTTCCCTCTGCCGAGTATTGTTTAGCGCATATCTTTTGATAGCTACACTACAGAGCCCTCGTTAGTTTACCCTGCCTTAGCCTAGTCTTGCCTTGTCTGTTTTCTCGGTTTCTGATCCTTGCCTGGTTTCCTGAATTTATCCCCTTAGTCTCGCCCTTTTGATTCTGTTCGCCGTTCGTCGACCTTCGCTAGCCCTAGGATTATTCTTGTGTCTTGCCCGCCATATACCTTATTTCCATTGTTCGACCCTGCCTGTGTTTCTGACCTCTCTGCTGAATAAAGCTTGCATATGGATCCGCACGTCTCACGTCTTGTCAGCCCCGTTACAGTTGTCAAGACAACATTTCCCATTTTTATATATATTTTTTTATTCTAATATTTTATTTCAGCCCTAATTTCATTTAACAAAAATGTTTTAATAGTTTTCTTATTACTGATAATAACCCTTTTGCTATGTGTGTTTTTGCCATATTTTATGTTTATACTTTATAAATGATGTTTCTATTTTTTTATGTATTTGTTCTTATAAAAATATTACTATTTAGGTTTAATTTATTTCTATTTCAGTTTTATTTTTTATTTATTCACAGTTCTACTGTACCTTATTTCAGTTAGTTGTCAACATTTCTAATTTGTATTATTATTGTATATTTTAAGCTAATTTTCGCATTTTTCTTTTCTTTTTCTTAATCTTTTTTTTTCAGTTTTAATTTTAATTAACAAAACTGTTGTTAATAGATTTAGTTTGAGTTACTGATAATAACCCAGGTAGAGCATGTATGAGCCGGTTTCTCGTGATCTGCAGTGTTTACGCGCTTGTCTGAGCGCTGGATGAAATAATGGACACTTTCAGTCTCTCTGTAACGTTGTGCACAGCTGCATTGGCTCTTACACTCATAGTATTAGACTAAATCAGACGACTAATGGAAATCATATGCTGTACTGAGATTAATATTGCGATTATTACTCTGCTGCATCTGTTGATCAGATCAAACTGCTTTTAAATGTGTTTGACTAAAGCATTTCACTTATGCACATCATTATTATGCAACATTACGGTTTAGCTTTTTCATTTTTTTGCATTATAATTATTTTAAATGTACTTAAAATTTTAGATTGCATTAAATAATTAGCTTAAATGGAATGTTGGTTTCTGTTGTTGTATTTGTTTACAGTTGCATTATAAAACAGTTAAGAAACTGTGATACATTTTATTTTTCAGGATTCACAGATGAATAGAAAGTTCAAAAGAACAGCATTTATTTGAAATAAAAATCTACTGTGTAACATTATAAATGTCTGTACTGACACTTTTGATCAATTTAATGCATCCTTGATTAATTAAAAGTGTTAATTTATAACTGTTATTATTAAAATGACATTTTACAATATATTCACATAGAAAACAGCTATTTTAAATTGGTATGATATTTCACAATTTTACTGTTTTACTATATTTTTGATCAAATAAAGGCAGCCTTGATAAGCAGAAACATTTTTTTAAAATGTGTGTGTAATATATTTGTAATAATACTATGCATTTTATTCATAATTAAATTATATGTAAATATATTTTAGTTTCAGCTTAGGTAATAGAAAAGATCAAATAAAAAATAATAACTAAAATAAAAATTTAATTTAATTTAATTTAATCAGCATTCACATTGACCTCAATGACAGTAGCTCTTTTCCTGGAGTGAGTGACAAAGGTTTGGGCCAATCACCTGAGCCCTAAATGTCATGTGACTAATGACTCTGTTAGTGCACATATTACTCCATTAACTCGTAGAGGCTCCTCTGAAAGCCGCAAACATTGATTTATGCTGTTGTCTTTCAGGACCGGCTTCCTTCCTTGGACAATCTAGATGGCGCCACGATTCTTCTGCTGTTTTTGTTGGTTTGTTCTGTGTTTAGTCGTTCTTCTTCTATAAGTTTTACCAGAGACGAACTCCTCAACATTAAGCAACACATCCCAGTCCCACATCCCAGGACTTCTCAAACTCTGCTGCACTGTGCTTCACTGAAACCTGGCTGAGTGAAGCCATTCCGGACAGCGCGCTTCATCTGCCGGGCTTCCAGCTGTTCAGAGCGGATCGCGTCGCGGAGTTAACGGGGAATACGAGAGCTGGTGGATTACGTTTTTACATCTACGAAAGTTGGTGTTCAGGTGTAACAACGCTGAAAAAGATATGCTCTCCTAACTTAGAGGAGCTCTTCATAAACTGTAACCCTTTCTACTCGCCACGGGAGTTTTCCTCGTTCATTCTCGTGAATGTTTACATCCCTCCAGATGCATGTGTGAGCGCAGCGCTGCAACAGCTGGCTGAACTAATAACTGAAACGGAGCAAAGGTACCCAGACTCTATTTTAATCATTCTCTGAGATTTTAACAAAGCATATCTTTCCAGTGAACTGCCAAAATACAAGTAGCACATTACATGTCCCACCAGAGACAGTAATATATTGGATCATTGTTACACCACAATAAAGAATGCATATCACTCTGTCCCACGAGCAGTTTTGGGGCTCTCTGATCACTGTTTGGTTCATCTTATACCGACCTACAGGCAGAAACTGAAATCAGCTAAACCTATAAAAGATGGACTAATGAAGCAAAGCCGGATTTACAAGCCTGCTTCGACCTCACTGATTGGAGTGTTTTTGAAGCTGCAGCCACCGATCTGGACGAGCTCACATAGACTATAACTTCATATATCAGTTTCTGTGAGGATAAGTGCATCCCCACCAGGAAATTCTAATCATTCAATAATGATAAACCGTGGTTTACCGGGAAACTCAAACAGCTTCGTCATGCCAAAGAGGATGCTTACAGAAGTGGGGATAAAATCTTGTTCAACCAGGCCAGGAACAGACTAACAAAGGAGATCAGAGTGGCTAAAAAAAACTACTCTGAAAAGCTGAAAAAACAGTTTTCAGTCAATGACCCGGCGTCAGTATGGACTGGTCTGAAGAACATCACCATGTACAAGACACCACCACCACAGTCTGTGAAGAATCAACAAGTGGCTGACGATCTGAATGTGTTTTACTGCCGGTTTGAAAAGCCCAGTCTCTCACCCCACACCTGCTCTGATATGCACTTCACACACATACCTCACCTATTTTATTCAGAATTATTAATTATATGTAAATATATTTAGTTTCAGCTTAAATAATAGAAAAGATAAAATAAGAAAACAATAATTAAAATAAAAAATTAAATACATTAAAATCAAATTAAAATGTAAAAATGTATAATAAATTAAACAAAAAATTAAATTTAATTTAATTTAATTTGAGGAACCAACAGAACATTTACAGATTTACATCTAAAGTTAAAAGTTATCAAAACATGAAAGACTAACATAACTTTTAACTAATTATCTAATTTTAACAAAAATTTCTATGATTTGACAGCAGGATTGGCATGAATCTGTCAGCATTCACAATGATCTCAATGACAGGATCCTGGTCTGAGTGACAGAAAAGATAAAACTTAAATTAATCAAATAAAATAAAATCATTTGAGAATCCAACAGAATCTTTACAGATTTACGTCTGAAGTAAAGAGTTTAAGGTTGTCAAAACATGAAAGAGTTACTTTACAATGAACAAAAATTGTAACAATCACACTCATTTAGTCCATAGAGAAATTGATTCTGAACAGTAAAACCTGAAACTTTAAAGTGTGTGTGTGTGTGTGTGCATGTTTATGTGGTTTATGAGGACACAAATTTGTATAATAACATGGGTATGACATAGGTATTACAACGAGAAGGTGATTCAAAAGTCTTATAAATAATTCAGAATGAGTTTTTTTGAAAATCTAAAAATGCAGAAAGTCTCCTGTGAGGGGTAGGTTTAGGGGTAGGGTTGGTGTAGGGCAATAGAATATACGGTCTGTACAGTATAAAAACCATTACGCCTATGGAGAGTCCCCACAAGGATAGCAAACCACTGTGAGTGTGTGTGTGTGTGTGTGTGTGTGTGTGTGTATATATATACAAATTTGCATACTGCACTATTATGAAACCTTTAGTTTCTGTTCTACAATATCTAGACAATATCTCTGGAAATGGAAAGTGTCGTACTGAGTCAGGACGAGACTGCGACAAGAGCCGGATGTTCATGCGGTTAATAAAGCGCAAATAATGTGGTGAAGTCACATCAGGTGAACGGCTGTGACCTCCGTTCCCCGTGGAGAGCAGCGTAATCGTTCCCCGCGACCCTGAGTTCAGCTCCTCATTAGTGCTCGTATCTCATTTACTGTCTCTCTCTCTCTCTCCTCATCATGCGTCTGTATCACCAGCTTCTCTTACTTACTTCCTCTATAAAGCGCTCTCTGAGTCAAGACTGTTTTTTCCTTCACAGGAATTTTAAACCAAACAAACTCTCTAGTCTAGAACATGATTATTAACCTTATAATGCCACTGTGTCATATTTGATACACAAATTTAGGCTCTAAATGACCAAACTTCACTGAATCTCCTGCATGTCTTCTGTCTCTGATTGAGAGTTTAGAGTGTTTTCTCCAGTCAGAGCTCTTTAGTGTAATTGTACTCGAGCTTCTCGTGTCAAATCTTGACTGATTTTGATCAAGTAAAGGTCAGAATAACTGCAGTAATATCTCCAGATGAACACTTACTGCACTGAAGCAGCTCAGCTTTACTTGATTCTCCATCAATCATGTTTTAGAGTCTCAAATCTGATCCTCAGGATCTTTTGAGGAGCGTTTGTTTCCAGAAGCTTTACTTTCACTGTTCCTCAGCGGAGGAATGATCTTCACAAGCCTCCAGAACATCTCACATCTTTTAGTACATGATGCCGTATATTTGAGCCAGTGAATCAAGTCGTAAGTATGCAGTTTTGTTTATTTACAGTATTTTTAGTGAACTTTGAGTGTGTCAAATAGCCTAAGATTTTTAATGTTTTTACAGGAGTCTCTTCTGCTCATCAAGGCTGCATTTATTTGATCAAAAATGCAGGAAAAAATTTTATATTGTGAAATATTATTATGATGTAAAATAAAGTTTTTCTATTTTAATATACATTAAACTGTAATGTATTCCTGTGATGTGCAGCTGTATTTTCAGCATCATTCCTCCAGTCTTCAGTGTCACATGATCTTCAGAAATCAGTATAATATGCTGATTTATTATCAGAGCTGCTGCTTCATATTTTTTGGGAAGCTGTGATACTTTTTTCAGGATTCTTTGATGAATAAAAAGTTTAAAAGAAGAGCGTTTATTTAAAATATAAATCTTTTCTAACAATATACACTACCGTTCAAAAGTTTGGGGTCGGTACATTTTTATTCTTTCTTTTTTTGAAAGAAATTAAAACTTTTATTCAGCGAGGACGTGTTAAATTGATGAGAAGTGATAGCAAAGATTTATATCGTTAGAAAAGATTTATATTTTGAATAAATGCTGTTCGTTTTAACTTTTTAATCATCAAAGAATCCTGAAAAATTTGTCAGCACAACTGTTGCTAATTCTGATAATAAATCAGCATATTATACTGATTTCTGAAGATCATGTGACACTGAAGACTGGAGTAATGATGCTGAAAATACAGCTGCGTATCACAGAAATAAATCACAGCTTAACAGATATTCACACAGAAAACAGCTGCTTTAAATCATAATAATATTTCACAATTTTTACTGTATTTTTGATCAAATAAATGCAGCCCTGGTGAGCAGAAGACACTTCTTTCAGAAATATTTTGCCTGGTTATATACAATAAGTAATAGAAAAACAAAGATAAACATTTTTAAAAATCGCAATTTTAACTTTTTTAGAATTATGAGTTTATGTCTCACAGCTTTGACTTTTTTGTTTGCGCCACAAAATAAAAAAAAGTCAAAAAGGTAATTGCGACTTTTTATTTCACTGTTGTCAGAATTGCGAAATTATACGAGAAAAGAGTCAGAATTGTGAGATAAAGAGCTACAATTACCTTTTTAATGTTTTGTATTCTGTGGCGAAAACAAACACCCATAGGTTAGATTTGAACTGTATTTCATGGCTCTCCTCTCCTCTGTTTATCACTGTTTTATTGATATTTTTCAGATTTCCAGTGAAACAGGTTACTGTAGTCAGTGAGTTTGAGCACACTCACATCCTGATGCTCACTTATTCTTGATTTGTCTTTTGCAAGTGAAACGAAACTTAATGTTCGTTTGAGCTGAGCTTGAGTTCAGTAGATCTGCTGGGAAATTCAATGCAAGGAGACTTTAGGATGTGCTCAGACTTTTCTCCATCATAATCATTATAATCAAATTAACTAACAGAAATATGATCTCTCTTAATGAGCGGAATAACAGATGAGAAAGAGAAGGAAAAGCAGAGATGAGACTGATTGTCAGATGTATTTCCCGGAATAGTTTGCATGTTAAAGAAACAAAGTGTTCGATAGAAGTGAAACCCTCTTTAGTGTGTGATATTTGAAGAGAAATACAGTTAAACAGTTTAGAAACTTCCCAGATTAAAAAATAAACGAGACTAAGTGAATGCAAATGATTTTTGCATATATATTTTCAAATATATTTTTTAATGTGTTTCAAAATATACAAAAAAAATATGTTTCCTAAAATTCATTTCAAAATATATTTATGTAAATATATTTCCAAACAATATATTTTGGGCGTTTTTTCATATTTTTGAAAAAAATATATATATTTTTAAAAGCATTTAATCCAAGATAATACTTTCACGAGTCACATTTGAAGAAAAAAATGTGTGGTCTATAACACACGTGAACAAATAACACATTTAAAACGTTCGATTTAAATAATTAAACATTATTAAATCATAATTAGTTTTGATTTCTAGCAGGCTATTCCATTCACATTTGACTGAATGTAGGCTGCTGTAAGATTAGAAATACCCTAAAATACATTTTGGTGGAACTAGGTATATTTAAAATTTCAAAAATAGGCTATATTTAATTTAACTTCATTGTTTACAACATATGTGACCCTGGAGCACAAAACCAGTCATAAGGGTCAATTTTTCAAAATTGAGGTTTATGCATCATCTGAAAGCTGAATAAATAATCTCTCCATTGATGTATGGTTTGTTAGGATCGGACAATATTAGAAAATCTGGAATCTGAGGGTGCAAAAAAATCTAAATATTGAGAAAATCATCTTTAAAGTTGTTCAAGTGAAGTTCTTAGCAATGCATATAACTAATCAAAAATTAAGTTTTGATATATTTACAGTAGGACATTTACAAAATATCTTCATGGAACATGATCTTTACTTAATATCCTAATGATTTTTGGCATAAAAGAAAAATCTGTAATTTTGACCCATACAATGTATTGTTGGCTATTGCTACAAATACTGCTTTTGTGCTCCAGGGTCACATATATTTAAATAATTTTTTGGTATATATTTCATTGATATTGAACCCAGAACATTCCTTTAGAATGCTTCCACACGCCTGAAACTCTCCAGCCTGCAACACACATAATAAACCGCCTGCGTTTGAGCTCGCATGTCTTGAAATTACTTGAGAAATGAAAAGAAGTCCCTGAAGTTCTGGCCGTCGAACAATCGATCCATCTCCGCTCCGGAAATGAGCTTTAAATTGTGAGGAAAAGGAAGGCCGTTTTTGACAGCCGACGTGCAAATATGAGGCAATAGAATCTCAATTAGGCTTGAAAAAGGGAATGCGTAAATAGATTAGAGTGAATGTGGCCACGGCGCACGGAAACAAATCTAATTATGAAAGCGCCGTATCTCCTGATTTAGAAAGAGAGACAGATTCAGACGATCCGTAACGTGTGTGACGCGTGACGTGACGCTCATGCAAGTCAAAACTGGAGTCTGAGGTTTCCATGTAAATAGGATGACCTTCTGGTGGAGTTTTGCAGGAATACTTTATGATGAACCGTTCAGTTTTCATTAAACTCAAGGATCTGTTTGACTTCAGAGGGATTTAAAGGAACAGTTCAGACAGAAATGAGCGTGTGCTGAAAATGTGCTCACCCTCAGTTCATCCGAGATGAGTTTGTTTCTTCATCAGGTTTGGAGAAATTGCATCAGTGTCTCACTGCAAGTGAATGGGTGCCGTCAGAACGAGAGTGCAAACAGCTGATAAAAACATCACAATAATCCACAGCACTCCAGTCCATCAGTTAACATCTGTATTTTAGTTAAAAGCGTCTTAATGCTGGATTAGTTTCAGCTTTTGTCTTCTCCAGATGTTCACTGATGGACTGGAGTGCTGTGGATTATTGTGATGTTTTTATCAGCTGTTTGGACTCTCACGGCACCCATTCATTTGCAGTGAGACAACATTTCTCCAAACCTGATGAAGAAACAAACTCATCCTAATCTCGGATGCTCTGCCGCATGACAAATTTCAAACCGTGTCCTTTCACAGAAGTCCTTCCGTATTTTTGTAAATCCAGTAGGAGGTCGACAAACTAGAGGTGGAAATATGAACTGGTTCATTTTTAGAGGCAGTGTAACAATTCGTTTTATAATAATTAAATGGCATTAACTCAAATGTAGTTAATTTGGCTGACGGGCTTTATGAACGATTCTGCTGGACATGCATAATTAAAACAGTCCGGCTTCTTAATAGGTCATGCAATTAAAATTATATTCATAGTGGCCTGTCGCAATTACTTAAGCACAATACAAACTGCCATCATGATTATGAACGCTCACGCGGACTGACTTTATCTCGAAGGAAACTCCTTACAGTGAATATCAGCCAGATTTCTTTGTAAAGCATTTTCACAAATCAAAAGAAGAAAAATACGTATTATATGTAAAGAAAATGAAGCATGCAAAAAATAAAATCATGACACATCATCAAAGCTAAGAAATTGTTTTATATATAAACAAAAGTAAGCATATATTAAGAAACGATTTCATGGCCATTAAATACATTTTCACCCCAAATTCTCATCACCGCAATATTTCCAGACCATTATTCATTCATTCATTCATTCATTTTGATTCATTTATTGGCTTATGCTCACATTTATGCTTTAAGCACACGCTTTTATACAAGAAAAGAGGAAATTATTCCCAGTGATTGTCTTTAATACAGTGGTTTATCATTAAATCTGCATAAATTAAATTCAGAACCAGTTATTTTAGTATCAGTGCGGTACTAATTTAATTTGACTGATATTTTGAATTTATTATTATTATTATTATTATTATTTCTTTTTTTAGTTTTAGTTCAAGTTTTAGTAGTACTATTCTGTGTTTTGTCTTTTTTTTATAATTTATTTTTTTTAAATATGTCTATAGTTCTTAATAATTTTATTGTGGTGTTAGTTTGTGTTATTTTAGTGCTTCAGGTTAAGAAATAAGAAATGTTTCCTTGGCAACTAGCTGAAATAAAATAAGCTTTTTAAATATATTTTCTTTTATTTCAGTTTACATCGATTTTTATCTAAAGTAACAAAAAACGATTTTTTTATTAATATTATTTTTATTAATTTTTTTAATGATTTTTAGTTTTGGTAATAACACTGTTCAGCATAACAAATGCTACCATGATGAATAAAAACTGCACTATTTATTAAATAATAAGACTTTGGGGTTGGATGCGTTCTGCTGACTTTATTTCCACCCAAACTATTATAATGTTTAATATTTGTAAACATTTTGAATGTCCAGTTTTGTTATCATAATTAAAATGTTATTTAAAGGTTACATAAACATGTCTCGCAACATTCTACTAACTTTATTTTTACCCAAAATGTAACGTTTTTTAAATGTTCACTTTTAATATTCTAAGAACGTTTTCTCCAAACATTATGAGAACGTTCATCAAGTACAAAATAACGTCATAAGAACGTTTTGAGAATGTTGAGCTCAGAACATTTTTGTTTATTTTAAAACGTCAAAATGTCCAGATTTTCTTTCGTAATTAACGTATTACTTAAAGGTTACTAAAACGTTTCTTACAACATTCTACTAACTTTATTTCCACCTAAATATATATATATTATTTGAACGTTACTTTGAACATTTTAAGAACGTTGAATTCGTGATTATAATGTTATTTAAAGGTTACAAAATTGTTACTTATAACATTCTACGAACATTATTTTCGTCCCAAATAATACGTTATTTGAACATATATTTAAAAAATTCTAAGAATGCTTTTTTCGTAATTAAAATGTTATTTAAATGTTACAAAAATGTTTCTTATTAACGTTCTCACAAGTTATTCGAACGTTTATTTTTTATATTCTAAAAATGTCAAAATGTCTATGATATGATTATAACGTTAAAGGGTTTTTTTTCTGTTTTCATTTTCTTTGAGTCAATTTTAATGGTTAAATTAAATTTTAGCAATCAAAAAGCATATCTAATTAACTTAATTAACTTATTGAATTTAACAACAATTTATTGTAATTAATACTCAAAGTTTTATTTTTACCAAATTTTCCTTTTTTTTATTGTTCTGGATTCCATTTTAAAGTTTTCGTTACATATTAATAATCAAAAACCATGTCTAATCAAAAAACAACTTAATAATTTGTTATTGTGATTATTTCTTAAAATAAATATTCAATTATTAGTATTAGTATTACACTCTACTGTACAATAGTTATATATTTATGTCACAATTTCTTCAACTTAAACCAAACGTGTATTTTGACAGGTTGTGTTGAAGAGAAGCTGTTAACAGAAGCGTGTCATCCTGGGTGAGTAACTGATGACTGACTAGTTCTCCTTTGACTTTGAGAAGGTAAAAGCAGACAAACTGCAGACATCTTCTAAAAATACTGCCGGAGTGATTCTTGAGCGTAATGACTGCGTGTGTTTAACTCTTAAAGAGACGCTGCTCTAATTTCCGGGCCGTTTTTAGAGCAGAATGTGCAGGATCCCTTCGGGAGACGCTCGCCGAGGACAAATGTTGTCTTTTGCTTTTATTATTGCTCTCAAATGAAAGTGATATTTCATAATCAGAGCTGTTTTCTCGCCCTGCTCCAGTTCATTCTGCGAAAAAAAGCAGGGAGAAGAAGATAAAAGTGCATCACAGAGCTGAAAGCTTTTGTTTGCAGCTATTAAGTTGTGCTTCACCGGTGGACCGATACTAAACACCAGCTACAAATAAAGTATTTGGACACTAAAATCACATTTAAAAATGTCATTCATTACATTTTAAGTGTCACTGGTGGACATTTTCACAGACGTTGATTTATTTATGTACATATATATATATAAGATTATGCCACTGCAGTCACTGCAAATTTCATTTTTTTAATAAATTATTTTATTTTTTACTTTATATTATTTTATTGTATTATTATTAGAATTTTATAGCAAATTAAACATATATATATATATATATATATATATATATGACCCTGGAGCACAAAAAGCAGTCATAAGTAGTATAAGACATAATAAATATATTTATATATTGACTTCAAATCAAAGTTTGTAGTGTTCTAAACTCTAAAAAAAAATTTGGCTCTTTTAAAATCTTTTTAAAATTTAAATTTTTTAAATAAAAATGTCTTTCAAAATATACAAACATTTGCCAATATATAATATATATGTGTGTGTGTGTGTGTGTGTGTGTGTGTGTGTGTGTGTGTGTGTGTGTGTGTGTGTGTGTGAGTGTGTGAGTGTGTGTGTGAGTGTGTGAGTGTGTGAGTGTGTGAGTGTGTGTGTGTGTGTGTGAGTGTGTGAGTGTGTGAGTGTGTGAGTGTGTGTGTGAGTGTGAGTGTGACCCTGGACCAGTCATATGGTTACATTTTGTGAAATTGAGATGTATGCATCATCTGAAGCTGAATACATCTTTCCATTGATGTATGGTTTGTTAGGATCAGACAATATTTGGCTGAGATACAACTATTAGAAAAATGTCGAGGACGCGCTCAGGACAGTTCGGACATTGCGGTGGATCAGAGGTAAAAACCGATATAAATACTGTTGAGTTTCTTGCACAGACCGATCGTTTCGTGTCTTTACACATCAATGTATCGTCACGAGCCGCAGGGTTTAATTTGGTTTTGTTTGTGTGTGTTTTTGAGTCTCAAAGCCGTGATTCCTATTCACTGACATTATACGACTGACAGACTGCAACGGTTTGAGTTAAAAATCTCCGTTTGTGTTCTACTGAAGAAACAAAGTCGCCTACATCTTAGATGCCCCGGGGGTAAGCAGATAAACATCACATCTTCATTTTTGGGTGAACTATCCCTTTAAGTCTTCGGCTGATGATCCGCGGGATAATGATGATCCCGACTGAACTCTCCTAAAGATCAGCCGGAGAGTTCGAGAGCTCTTGAATAAATCATTTCCCATGATGCTCCAGTGACCGGTGGGTTACCGGAGTGCTAACGACTGACGCTCGTTACTGATGAATGTCAATGATGCTCAGTTAAACACTAAACCTCAGCTTTCCTGGGACTCCACTGGCCACCAGTGAACACTCCTCTCACCGGCTGTCATTATTTCTGATGATAGAAACACATCACAGTCACTAAAACCTTTCATGTTTTTATTGTGTAGCAGAACTTCAGAAAATCTCCCAGCTGAACTGCAGAAACGAAACTCACTTCTGTTAGTCTCATTCTATTTCAGAATAAATGTAACTTTGTGTGGAGTATTGTTAAACTGTTAACTGTTATTTTGTTTAGTTTAGTTTTTTGCAGTATGAACATTACGCTACATTTGCCACTTAAATAACACTGTGATTACTTTGTAACTTTTACATATTAACTAAAAGTCAAGAAATACATGCAATGTGTCAAGACATTAATTAGTCACAAATCTTTTATAATACAAAAATATAATATATTCAAATATATATTATTGTAAATATTTACTATATTATATTTAAAATTATATTTAATATTATAATATATTTTACGGTATGTCAACTTTGCTTGTGTTCTAATTGTTTTTATTAAAAGAAACCAAGAGTGCTGATACATTAATTAGTGACAATTCTTTAAAACTCTGATTCTTAAAATATTACAGTTTCTATCTTAATTTTCAGTATTTTTTCATTGTAATTTTAATTATAATTTAATTAAAATTATATATAGTTCATTTTCATAAATACAGAAGAAATACTGAAAAAATATATATATAATTATGATATTTATTTTCAGGTATTTCTGCTGTATTTATGAAAACACTGCTTGTTTTCTAATCATTTATATGAAAAAAATGGAAGTGTTGATGCATAAAATTAATTACTCACAATTCATTAAAACTCCATGATTCCAGAAGGGGAACGAAATATGATTTCAATATATATCTTGATTTTATATGGGGGTTTTAGCATTTTACTTTAGATTAGAGAGCGTTTAGATAGAGTAATAATGATATATTAATTTAGAAGCGTTTTAGTCATCCTGAGGCCCTGTCCTAGAATCCTGCGCTTCTGTATCTTTATTTGATCAAACCCTGAGAGAAGCAGGAGAGTCTGTGTGAGGAGGAAGGTGAAGTAGGTCAGGTTGATTTGGAGCGGAGCGTAATCTGCTCTTGAACCCTGAGCGGGTCGCAGGCCGGACCTGAATACACAGCAGTCTTATCTAAATAAATCATGCTTTCTCTGGATCTCTTCCAGCGTCCAGTCAGCTGCTCTGCTGTCTACATAGGGAGCTCCCTTACTAGCCAGCACTGAACTGCAGTGGAGCTAAAACACCACGTGAACACATGCTGCTGGACTAACAACACAGTGCTTGAATGTGCTTAATAATGCACAGAAAACAAAAATATTCACATACTAACATATGTTTAAGTTTGTTTTTAATGGACATTTCTGCAGCTTCAGGGAGGAGAAAAAACATACAGAGACGACGATCGTTTAATGTGTTCGCTTGTGACAAAGAAGTGCACTTAAGTGCATTGAGTGTGAGCTTGTAGTGTACTGCAAATCTTAAAAGTATATTTTTAGAGAACATAATACTAATGAAATAAAAGAGACACTTTTTGGTTTAACTTTCACAAGTTTAACTTGATGATTTATAATGTTACAAAAAAACGGCTAAAAATGAGAAGAGCACCACAAAACTACTAAAACTTTAACAAATTTAAATGAAAACAGATCATATAAAGATAAATCTAAATATTAATGAAAACTATAATAGTGTCTCAAATACAGCTGGATAAAACATACTGTGTCCGTCTTCATTTCAGGCTGCAATGCAGCAAAATGTGATTATTTTAAAGGGGGTTGATTCTTTTCTAAACCCACTGTATATATATATATATATATATATCTCGTTTCTCTCTCGGGCCGGAGAGGATCATGGGAGATCAACACACACTCTCTTCACTTCTCGTTTATTTCCCGTCCCATCCCGCTTGATGGATTGGGCCATCAGTGAGAAATAATTAACGGAGCTCCGGAGGCCCGTCTGACTGAATGCAGCATCAGTGAGGGGTCAAAGGTCTACACTGTTCTTCCACACTCGTTCAAGTCTAATTGAAGTACATTCAGTGTTTACACCTAGGCAGAGATTTCAGTCTGTGTTTACAGTCTGAGGAACAACTGGAATTATTTTCTGTGGTGATTCTATAGGATAGAACCCTACTCTCAAAACATCCCAATTCAACACTTCTGTTTCCTAAAACACTTCATGCTCCTTTAAAGGTCAGAGTAGAGAAAAGACATTTACAGATTAATTGATTAATTTAGAATTAAATCTACCTAAAGAAACTGTGACACTGTAAACATTTGTGACATAAAATTACATACCGTTCTACATTACATCTACCGTTCAGTAAAGACAATTATAATGTTACAAAAATTCTGAAATTTATAGTGCAACAAAAGACATTTACATGTTACAAAACACATATGTTACAAAAATTTACATTGATAATGTTACATAAATTCTGACATTTGTAACGTAACAAACTACATTTATAATGTTACAGAAGACATTTATAATGTTACAAAAGACATTTATAATGTTACAAAATACGTTACAAAAATTGACATTTATAATGTTACATGAATTCTGACATTTATAACATAACAAACTACATTTATAATATTACAAAAACATTTATAATGTTACAAAAGACATTTATAATGTTACAAAATACATGTTACAAAAATTGACATTTATAATGTTACATAAATTCTGACACTTATAACGTAACAAACTACATTTATAATGTTACAAAAGACATTTATAATGTTACAAAAACATTTATAATGTTACAAAAGAAATTTATAATGTTACAAAATACATGTTACAAAAAATCGACATTTATGTTACAAAAATTCTGAAATTTATAATGCAACAAAAGACATTTATAATGTTACAAAAGACATTTGTCATGTTACAAAAGAAATGTATAATGTTACAAAAGACATGTTACAAAAATTCTGACATTTATAATGTAACAAACAGCATTTACAATGTTACAAAAACATTTATAATGTTACAAAATACATATGTTACAAAAATTGACATTTACAACGTAACAAAATACATTTATAATGTTACAAAAGACATTTATAATGTTTCAAAATACATATGTTACAAAAATTGACATTTATAACGTAACAAAATACATTTATAATGTTACAAAAGACATTTATAATGTTTCAAAATACATATGTTACAAAAATTGGCATTTATAATGTAACAAAATACATTTATAATGTTACAAAATACATTTATGATGTTACAAAAGACATTTATAATGTTTCAAAATACATATGTTACAAAAATTGACATTTATAACGTAACAAAATACATTTATAATGTTACAAAAGACATTTATAATGTTACAAAAGACATTTATAATGTTTCAAAATACATATGTTACAAAAATTGACATTTATAACGTAACAAAATACATTTATAATGTTACAAAAGACATTTATAATGTTTCAAAATACATATGTTACAAAAATTGGCATTTATAATGTAACAAAATACATTTATAATGTTACAAAATACATTTATAATGTTTCAAAATACATGTTACAAAAATTCTGAAATTTATAATGCAACAAAAGACATTTATAATGTTACAAAAGACATTTGTCATGTTACAAAATAAATTTATAATGTTACAAAAGACATGTTACAAAAATTCTGACATTTATAATGTAACAAACAGCATTTACGATGTTACAAAAACATTTATGTTACAAAAATACATATGTTACAAAAATTGACATTTATAACGTAACAAAATACATTTATAATGTTACCAAAGACATTTATAATGTTACAAAATACATTTATAATGTTACAAAAGACATTTATAATGTTTCAAAATACATATGTTACAAAAATTGACATTTATAACGTAACAAAATACATTTATAATGTTACAAAAGACATTTATAATGTTTCAAAATACATATGTTACAAAAATTGACATTTATAACATAAGAATTTACATTTATAATGTAACTAAATACATTTATAATGTTACAAAATACATTTATAATGTTACAAAAGACATTTATAATGTTTCA
>NW_015505766.1:13928-18491 GCF_001515645.1 Sinocyclocheilus grahami | reverse complement strand
ACATTTATAATGTTACAAAAGACATTTATAATGTTACAAAAGACATTTATAATGTTACAAAAGACATTTATAATGTTACAAAAGACATTTATAATGTTACAAAAGACATTTATAATGTTACAAAAGACATTTATAATGTTACAAAAGACATTTATAATGTTACAAAAGACATTTATAATGTTACAAAATGCATATGTTACCAAAATTGACATTTATAACGTAACAAAATACATTTATAATGTTACAAAATACATTTATAATGTTACAAAAGACATTTATAATGTTACAAAATACATTTATAACATAACAAAATACATTTATAATGTTACAAAAGACATTTATACTGTTACAAAATACATTTATAATGTTACAAAAGACATTTATAATGTTACAAAAGACATTTATAACATAACAAAATACATTTATAATGTTACAAAAGACATTTATACTGTTACAAAATACATTTATAATGTTACAAAAGACATTTATACTGTTACAAAATACATTTATAATGTTACAAAAGACATTTATAATGTTTCAAAATACATATGTTACAAAAATTGGCATTTATAATGTAACAAAATACATTTATAACGTAACAAAATACATTTATAATGTTGCAAAAGACATTTATAATGTTTCAAAAGACATTTATAATGTTTCAAAATACATATGTTACAAAAATTGGCATTTATAATGTAACAAAATACATTTATAATGTTACAAAATACATTTATGATGTTACAAAAGACATTTATAATGTTTCAAAATACATATGTTACAAAAATTGGCATTTATAACGTAACAAAATACATTTATAATGTTACAAAAGACATTTATAATGTTACAAAAGACATTTATAATGTTTCAAAATACATATGTTACAAAAATTGACATTTATAATGTAACAAAAACTCTGACATTTATAACGTAACAAAAGGCATTTATAATGTTACCAAATACATTTATAATGTTACAAAAGACATTTATAATGTTACAAAAGACATTTATAATGTTACAAAATGCATATGTTACCAAAATCGACATTTATAATGTAACAAAAATTCTGACATTTATGACGTAACAAAATACATTTATAATGTTACAAAAGACGTTACAAAAATTGACATTTATAATGTAACAAAAATTCTGACATTTATAACATAACAAAAGATATTTATAACGTAACAAAATACATTTATAATGTTACGAAAAATTGTGTTTGGAAAATGATTCTGGTTCTCCCTTTGAATGAAGTACATTTTTCTTTCCACACTGGCAGATATTTGTTCTTGTTTTAAGCATAAACTCCCTTCATTTTGGTAGATTTTTCTGAAAACAAGATTTGATATCTAATAGACCTAATAGTCATTTTACCTCTTAAGTAAAAGTATTAGATATTTGTACCTAAACACATGACAAAAATACTGAGTAAGAGAATCATTCACAAAAATATTGTGCAGCACAACTGTGTTCAACATTGATAATAATCAGAAATGTTTCTTGAGCAGCAGATCAGCATATCGGAATGATTTCTGAAGATCATGTGACGCTGAAGACTGGAGGAATGATGCTGAAAATACAGCTGTGCATCACAGAAATACATTACAGTTTAACACATATTCACATAGAAAACAGCTGTTTTAAATAGTAATCATATTTCACATTTTTTTCAGTTTTTACTGTATTTTTGATCATATACGCAGCATCACAGAGTTGGTTTCCTCAAACCCAAGCTCTGACCCGCTCAGCTCTGTAATCTCTGATGACTTTTGAAGTCTGACAAGGAAACAGCTTGAACAGAAGCCCATTTCAGCGAACACACAGTTCTGCGATTTCTGATATGAAATATAATTCCTCCCCAGCCAGAGATTGTTTTCATAGATTATTCTGACACATGAGTCTCATATCAGAACAGACCGATTCAATTTAGACCGAACATGATGGATTCTGAAGATTTGAGGAGATTGTTTTAACCCTGCGTCGTTTGTCAGGAGAACAGACAGAGTTCTTCTGGAATCAGACAGGAGCGTTACATGACGATCATATTGATCAGATCAGAGCTGATTGATGAACTACGGAAGCACCAAACATCTGATAAACTCTGCAGTGAAGAGAATACAGTACAACCAACAGATGAGTTTGTATCATTTATTTTACTATCAATATATGCGCTGATAAATGATATTACAGAATTCATAGCAGATTCTTGTCAGTTTCTGACGGATGTTTGGACAACAGATGTTGTATGAATGTGGATGTATTTCCCATAAGCGTACAAGAAAAGAATAGTTTTTTTATATTTATTAATTGTATCCAAGTTTCATACAATTAAATAAATATTATAAATCAATTAATAAAATACAATTATTTGTGGTACTTTTATATAAATAATTTTTTTATAAATTATATATATATATATATATACACTGTAAAAGCTATATATATATACACACACACACACACACACTGGCCTTTTGTACTGTATTAATATGAAGGAATATATGTATATATATATACAATAGTACCACATATTTTATTTTATTCATTGATATATAATATTTATTTAATTGTATGAAACTTGGATACAATTAAGAAGAAAAAAAGGATATTTTTATTTATATATAATTTTTATTTTTTTATTTTCTGCAGTTATTCAAGTTTCATTTTAAATTTCACTTTTGTTGAATATTAAATTAAATATTTCATAGAAATGAATACAATTGTTGCAGTATTATGTATCATTTATTATATTTATTATTTATAAATAAAATTATATATAAATAATAAAATATAATTAATTAATTAATTTTTTAAAATATTAATATTAATAATTAAAATAAAAAAGAAACGTTTTTTATTATTATAAAATGACTGTGTAAAATTGTAATATTACAAATAAAAATATCTATATATATCAATACTTCTAACAGTTCCAGGTGATTTTTGACTGAGAATATGAGCTCAGAAGACGTTCATTAGCTGCTCTTTAGAGAATCTGAGCATTTCATTTGTCAAGAAAGAGCTAATTAGCGGCACACAGAGACACTAGATGTCTGACTAGTTTTGAGAACATCACTAAAGAGCAGATAATGAATCAGAAGTCTCACACATTCACAGAAAACAGCTCTTCTGCCTCGTAACATAAGCTGGAGATGACTGAGAAACGAGGCACGGTTCATTAACAGTCGACATTATTAATGTGTGAATCTAATAAATGAGAATGAACTGTGTTTAATGAAGAAGTATCTTAAATTATGAATGAATCCTGGTCCAGGTAGAAAATGTAGTTTATAGAAATGTTGTTTTGTTTGAAAAGTTTTCTTGTTGCAATTGTAACGTTATTAAAAGGTTACAAAAACGTTTCTTTTTGTAACCTTTTTTGGTCAAATTATAGTTATTTGTATTTTTATATTTAATATTCTAAGAACGTTAAAATGGCAATTTTTCTTGTGATTGTAACGTTATTTAAAAATGTTTTACTAGTGTTATTTTCATACGAAATGTAACATTATTTGAACGTTTATTTTTAATATTCAAAGAACGTTAAAATCTCCAGTTTTCTTGTTGAGGTTTCAGCGTTATTTAAAGGTTGCACAAAATGTTTCTTACAACGTTCAGTCAGGTACAACATCATAAAAATGTTACGAGAACGTGTGTCAAATATTAATAAAGTTCCATAATCATTACTTTAAGAACGTTAAATATAACTTTAAAAAAAACATTGCACGTTGTGAGAATGTTCAATATAAGTCTTTTTTATCACGTTTTATTAATTTAACACATCCTTGCTGAATAAAAGCATTCATTTCTTTCAAAAATAAAAAGAAAGAAATGACTGACCCCAAAACTTTTGAACAATATTTCTATTTTGAATAAATGCTCTTCTTTTTAACTTTTTATTCCTCAAATAACCCTGAAACAAAAAGTATCACAGTTTATTAATAACAATTAATGATAATAATATTTCACAATATTCCTGTTTTTTTCTATATTTCTGCTGATTTTCTTTTCATCTGAGAGCGATATGAGTGTGAATCTACTGCCCTCGTGTGTCTGCTCACATTTATAATGTTGGATTAAAAATATACACCACTATTACAAGAATTATAAATATTAGTATAAATGAAATTAAATGTATAATCTTTTATATGGTTTTATTTGCTGTTCTTCGAACATTCATGCGGGTCACACGCTAACCTAGTTAACCCAGTCAGGATTACAAACCCACATCACACAGAATCAGACACTAACTCTCATTCTTCTCTCTCAAAACTGATCTGAACAGACTTTATGAAGAGCGTTTAATGTCTCAGACAGGTGATTTTCATATAAACATCACACAGATCTGAAGAAACATTGAGGTCACAGAAACACAAATCAAGCCATCAGAGCTTCATCTGTCACCACAAATATGAACATTATTAATATCAGTCTCTTGCTGAAATACTGCACTAAATAATCATGCAGGTGAAACTGCTGTTCCCAGTTCAGTATTAAAGAGGGAAAATTAGCTCTCATACACACACACTCACACACACACACACAGACACACACACACTC
>NW_015505766.1:11855-13840 GCF_001515645.1 Sinocyclocheilus grahami | reverse complement strand
CACACACACACACACACACACACACACACACACTCACTCTCTCACACACACACACACTCTCTCTCTCTCTCTCTCTCTCACACACACACACACACACACACACACATATATAAACCTTTTCATATTGAGCACAAATTAAATACTACTGAAGCGGCTTCACTGTAACCATGGAAACATTTACTATTCGCTGTATTGTATATAATTCATATCTGTGTGAATTGAGCCGCTGTTCCTTTAAGACGCGCTGGGCCCTGATTGGCTGTTCACAGGCACGTGCTGCGTGACAGCCAGCGGCGCGTTCATCAATGATGGCGGCGGACCCAGCGCGAGCGTGGAGCGACGAGCAGCTGAAGAGCGAAGACCTGCCCAAAAGAGATCTGATCACATTCATCCAGGAGAACGCAGCGCACTCGGTAGCGTTACACACGACAGCCTTCACGCCAGACGCTCCCGGAGTCACGCGCATGGCATCACATCTGTTCACATACTCATGCTGCACCCTGCGTTTCATTCGGAAGGGCTCGTCCCTACGCCCTAATAGCCCTTCAAAGGGTCTACCCTCCGGAGTGAGAGCTTCGAAGGGTGTAGGGGACTAAACAACTGTTTCTTGAAGTGCCCTTCTGCGTCAACAGCACGTGTCCACACGGAGGCGCCGTCAGCACGCAAAGGATCACGGGAGCCTGAAGTGTCCATCAGTTGTACCCTTCGAAATCCTTCATTCCGAAGGGCCCTTTGAAGTGGCCACTTTTGAGTGCCCTTCAGAAGGCGATCAATCCCGTTTGGAACGCACCGTTAGATGTGCATAGCAATGCATTACAATTTATATAAATATATACATTAACGAATGCATGCATTTAAATTAATCAGTTAATAAATAATTGCATTAATGTATTATATTTAATAATGCACGTCTTTTATAGAGATACATTGGCATAGCAATGAAACCTAAGTATGCCCAAGTCATTTTATATTTATATTAATAAATGCATTTAATTTAATACATTAGTTTTACTAATATATCTAATTTAGTTATATATTTGATGTGCGTTAATTAATACATACATTAATTAAATGTACAACTTAGTAGCTTTATACAAATATGTACATTAATAAATGCTTTAATTAAATATATATTTTTATATTTACATAACAATGCCATTTAAGTTAAGTGTGCATGTTAAAAGAAGTGTTAGCATTTTATGCTATTGTGAAAAATATAACGTATATATATATACACAGTGTCAAATCAAAAAAGTTATTGATTAAAAATGATATTTATTTATATTCATATTTTAAGCAATGAGTAAATGAATATAGAATTTGATTTGGCAGTGACAATATATCAAATGCCTTTGTCTTTCTTGATTTCCAGTTTCTATCTGAACACAAACTTCTTGGAAATATCAAGAATGTGGCAAAAACAGCCAAGAAAGAGCAGCTCATTGAGGCGTATAACCAGCTGTTTGAGAGCAAGGTAACAAACACACTCAGCATGTGCATGTGAAGGATGATGATTGTGGCGTGTCCGTGATTGCTGTGTGTTTCTCAGAGGTTTAAGGGCACAGACGTGGATGCTGTGACTGAACAGGTTCAAGCTGCTAAAATCAGCGACGCTCCCAAAGAAACCAAGATGGAGCCGGTGGACGAGGTACGACACGCATCATTAGAACGATTCTCCTGTTCACTCGTCACATGTCAATATTTGTTGGTTGGTTGATCTTCAGGGGCCTCCGAAGTTCACAAAGACCATCCTGAAGAAAGGAGACAAGGCCAACTTCCCCAGGAAGGGAGACACTGTGAGCTGCTGGTACACTGGGACGCTGGAGGACGGGACTGTGTTCGACAGCAACATCCCTGCGAGTGAGACACGCATTTGACACGCTAACCTCAACACACATATGACACGCTAACCTCAACACACACTAACCTCAACGCGCATATGACATGCTAACCTCAACACACATATGACATGCTAACCTCAACAC
>NW_015505766.1:0-11738 GCF_001515645.1 Sinocyclocheilus grahami | reverse complement strand
CACACATATGACACACTAACCTCAACATGCATATGACACGCTAACCTCAACACGCATATGACACGCTAATCTCAACACACATGACACGCTAATCTCAACACACGACACGCTAATCTCAACACACATATGACACGCTAACCTCAGCATACATGACATGTTATCCTCAACACACATGCTAATCTCAACACGCATATGACACGTTAACCTCAAAACACATATGACTCTCTAATCTCAACACACATATGACATGCTAACCTCAACATACATATGACACGCTAACCTTAGCACACATATGACACACTAACCTCAACATGCATATGACACGCTAATTTCAGCACACATATGACACGCTAACCTCAACACGCATCTGACACACAAATGCAACACATTCCACTGCTGCAGTCTGGTGATGGCTTTATCAATAATCTTTATTCTTTCTTCAGTTTTTATTCATATTTTGTTAATTAGTAATGTTTTTGATTTGTCTATAGTTTTTAGTTTAATGCATTTATTTTTTTCTATTTTAATTTTAGTTTTTAGTAATTTAGTTGTGTTTTTGCCATTTTTATTAGCTTTTTTTAATGTCTGTGACATGATATTAAATGTCTTTTTATTTTATTTTTTATTTTAATTTTAGTTATAGTAATTATTTCGTTGTTTTTAAAAACGTATTGTTTTATGTCTGTATAGTTAAAAAAAATTTTTCGATTTTATATTTCCTCATTTTTGTTTTCATTTTAATTTAAAAGTTTTAGTAATTTTGTTGTGTTTTTGTAATTTTTATTATTATAATTATTTTTTAAATGTGTATATAGTTTTATTAATTTTTCTAATTAGATTTATTTATTAGATCATCATCTTAAAAAAATAATCAACCGAGTAATTGAGACCATCAAGATGAACTGAAATGCTCCTGATATGAAGGGGACGTCTGATGCTGAATTCTCGTTTACGTGGTGTTTGCATATAAATGTGTCTCAGCAGTGTGTGGACACAAGCACCCTACAGTGACAAAAATCAACAGTCTCAGTTATCAAGCCGTTTTGATTTTCGGAGCAGTATGACATCATATTGCTCAGGCGCCGCCCACGGCCACTGACAGATGGTCCCGTATTAGCATAGCTCCGCCCTCAGCCTGTTGACTGCTTTCTGAACGAGGGACGATTCAAGGCAGGTTTTGCTAAAAAGTTCAAACTCTGTTCTTGATCCAGCTGCGCCTCCAGAAGAAGTGAATCCCACACTTTATATTTCTTATGATTATTTACAAATCGCCACGGAAGAGAGGGGCGGGGTCCTCATTTTTGTTTTCATTTTAATTTAAAAGTTTTAGTAATTTTGTTGTGTTTTTGTAATTTTTATTATTATAATTATTTTTTAAATGTGTATATAGTTTTATTAATTTTTCTAATTAGATTTATTTATTAGATCATCATCTTAAAAAAATAATCAACCGAGTAATTGAGACCATCAAGATGAACTGAAATGCTCCTGATATGAAGGGGACGTCTGATGCTGAATTCTCGTTTACGTGGTGTTTGCATATAAATGTGTCTCAGCAGTGTGTGGACACAAGCACCCTACAGTGACAAAAATCAACAGTCTCAGTTATCAAGCCGTTTTGATTTTCGGAGCAGTATGACATCATATTGCTCAGGCGCCGCCCACGGCCACTGACAGATGGTCCCGTATTAGCATAGCTCCGCCCTCAGCCTGTTGACTGCTTTCTGAACGAGGGACGATTCAAGGCAGGTTTTGCTAAAAAGTTCAAACTCTGTTCTTGATCCAGCTGCGCCTCCAGAAGAAGTGAATCCCACACTTTATATTTCTTATGATTATTTGCAAATCGCCACGGAAGAGAGGGGCGGGGTCAGCAGAGCTCATTATCATTTAAAGAGACATGCACCGAAACGGGGAAAAAGGGTGTTTTACACGACTATTGAGGAATTTTAACCAAAGTATGTTACAGACAGTTCATGAAGACCCTAAAGAAACAAACCAACTTGTGGAAAATGGACCTCCTTTAAAAAATGTAAAATACATCAAAATTTAAATTATATTTAATATTAAATATATAAATCACTGAATAAATAGACGTTTTTATTAGTTTATTTACATGACTATACAGTTTTTATTAATTTTTTGAAGTGAATATATTTTCCGGTTTCAGTTTAAATTAGTTTTTGTAATTTTGCTGTTTTTGTCTTTCTTATTAGTTTATTTTTTTACATTTTTCTGTACGGTATTTATTCATTTTCAGTTTCATTATTTTAGTACATCGTTAAACTAAATGAAAATGAGAAATGTTGCATTGCAACTTGCTGAAATAAAATGAGTTGAAGGTATTTTTTGTTAACTTTGAGTAATAAAAATGTTTTTTGATGGTTTCAGATTTAGTTTACTGTATTAATCCAGCACTCAGGTTTTCTGGTTATCTGATGGTAGTAGTTGGTGTAAATGATCTTTTATTTGATTCTCTTCTGTTTTTCAGCTGCAAAGAAGAAGAAGCAGAGCAAACCGCTGAGCTTCAAGGTCGGGATGGGCCGAGTGATCCGAGGGGTGACTGCTTTATACTTTCCGTCAGCATTTTAGTTTGAGTTAATCTTTTACTTTAGGTTTGTTTGTTTGGTCATTTTTAGTATTTTTGCTTTAGTCTATATAGCTTTTTATTAATTTTTATAATTTTATATTCTGTTTTTAATTTAATTTTAAATTTATAGTCATTTAGTTGTGTGCATTTTTATTAGTTTTCTTTAAATGTTTACAATTTAATTTTAATTTTATGTATTAATTTTAATAAAAGTTTTAGTAATTACGTTTTTTGTCATTTTTACTTTGTATATATAGTTTTTATTTTTTTAACTAGATTTTTTGTATTCTATTTTCATTTTAAAGTTTTAGTAATTTAGCTGTATGTTTTGGACATTTTATTAGTTTTTTCTTTTTGTATATGTCTAGTTTCTTTTATCAATTTTAAGTTAGATTTTATTTTCTATATTTTATTTTTTTAAATGTGTATATATATATAATCTGTTTTAAGTTTAGTTAAAAGTTGTAGTAAATTAGTTGTTTCGTCATTTTTATTATTTTTGTTTTTTTAACATCTGTGTAGTTTTTGAATTTGATTTTATATTTTCCGTTTTCATTTTAAGTTTAGTGCCATTTTTAGTAATTTAGTAGCGTTTTGTCATTTTTGTATTGGTTTTTCGGAGTGTTGTTGTAGTAAAGTGTGAGTTGTGTGCGCAGTGGGATGAGGGGCTGCTGAGGATGAGTATGGTGGGTTGTAGTAAAGTGTGAGTTGTGTGCGTAGTGGGATGAAGGGCTGCTGAGGATGAGTATGGTGGGTTGTAGTAAAGTGTGAGTTGTGTGCGTAGTGGGATGAAGGGCTGCTGAGGATGAGTATGGTGGGTTGTAGTAAAGTGTGAGTTGTGTGCGTAGTGGGATGAAGGGCTGCTGAGGATGAGTATGGTGGGTTGTAGTAAAGTGTGAGTTGTGTGCGTAGTGGGATGAAGGGCTGCTGAGGATGAGTATGGTGGGTTGTAGTAAAGTGTGAGTTGTGTGCGTAGTGGGATGAAGGGCTGCTGAGGATGAGTATGGTGGGTTGTAGTAAAGTGTGAGTTGTGTGCGTAGTGGGATGAAGGGCTGCTGAGGATGAGTATGGTGGGTTGTAGTAAAGTGTGAGTTGTGTGCGTAGTGGGATGAAGGGCTGCTGAGGATGAGTATGGTGGGTTGTAGTAAAGTGTGAGTTGTGTGCGTAGTGGGATGAAGGGCTGCTGAGGATGAGTATGGTGGGTTGTAGTAAAGTGTGAGTTGTGTGCGTAGTGGGATGAAGGGCTGCTGAGGATGAGTATGGTGGGTTGTAGTAAAGTGTGAGTTGTGTGCGTAGTGGGATGAAGGGCTGCTGAGGATGAGTATGGTGGGTTGTAGTAAAGTGTGAGTTGTGTGCGTAGTGGGATGAAGGGCTGCTGAGGATGAGTATGGTGGGTTGTAGTAAAGTGTGAGTTGTGTGCGTAGTGGGATGAAGGGCTGCTGAGGATGAGTATGGTGGGTTGTAGTAAAGTGTGAGTTGTGTGCGTAGTGGGATGAAGGGCTGCTGAGGATGAGTATGGTGGGTTGTAGTAAAGTGTGAGTTGTGTGCGTAGTGGGATGAAGGGCTGCTGAGGATGAGTATGGTGGGTTGTAGTAAAGTGTGAGTTGGGTGCGCAGTGGGATGAGTATGGTGTGTTGTAGTAAAGTGTGAGTTGTGTGCGTAGTGGGATGAAGGGCTGCTGAGGATGAGTATGGTGTGTTGTAGTAAAGTGTGAGTTGTGTGCGCAGTGGGATGAGGGGCTGCTGAGGATGAGTATGGTGTGTTGTAGTAAAGTGTGAGTTGTGTGCGCAGTGGGATGAGGGGCTGCTGAGGATGAGTATGGTGTGTTGTAGTAAAGTGTGAGTTGTGTGCGCAGTGGGATGAGGGGCTGCTGAGGATGAGTATGGTGTGTTGTAGTAAAGTGTGAGTTGTGTGCGCAGTGGGATGAGGGGCTGCTGAGGATGAGTATGGTGTGTTGTAGTAAAGTGTGAGTTGTGTGCGCAGTGGGATGAGGGGCTGCTGAGGATGAGTATGGTGTGTTGTAGTAAAGTGTGAGTTGTGTGCGCAGTGGGATGAGGGGCTGCTGAGGATGAGTAAAGGCGAGACGGCGCGGCTGGAGATCGAGGCTGAATGGGCGTATGGGAGGAAAGGTCTTCCCGACTCCAAGTATCCTTCACTCTTCCGCTCAGTGTTTGATGTTGTGCAGATCACAGATGAATGAGTTCTTAACCTTCATCACCAGAATCCCGCCGAACGCCAAGCTGATCTTTGAGGTGGAGCTCGTCTCCATCGATTGATTGATGAAGCATCGCGAGTGTGTTGAGATGGAGACGTTGTTCTTCAGTCTGATGGGAAAACTTTTCTGACTGGTTTTGCATGATTGTAAAGTTCCAATAAAAAACAAACCCTGATCAATGTCTTGTTGTTACACACACATCTCTATAGCAACAGCTGTGTACATGCAACTATTTAAAATGTCACATTGTATTATTATATTTCTATAGATATAGACATGTAGATAGAGATGAGAAAATATGTGACTGGAGCACAAAACCAGTCATAAGGGTCAATTTTGTGAAATATCTGAATAAATAAGCTTTCCATTGATGTAAGGTTTGTTAGGATCGGACAATATTTGAAAATCTGGAATCTGAGGGTGCAAAAACATCTAAATATTGAGAAAATCATCTTTAAAGTTGTTCAAATGAAGTTCTTAGCAATGCATATTACTAATCAAACATTAAGTTTTGATATATTTACAGTAGGACATTTACAAAATATCTTCATGGAACATGATCTTTACTTAATATCCTAATGATTTTTGGCATAAAAGAGAAATGTATAATTGTGACCCATACAATGTATTGTTGGCTATTGCTACAAATATCCCCCAGCGACTCAACACTGCTTTTGTGCTGCATTGTCACAATTGTGAAAATACATCTCTGAAATTTTTTTTACAATTTAAATAATTAGCTGTATTATACATACATTTTTATGCATTACATTTAATTACAATTTTTAAATAAATTATAAAAGCACACTTTTATGGCACTATATATTTTTCATAGATGCATGTAGAAAGCGAGCGTATTCATTGTATACTTTAAACCTATCAAATTATTATATTTGATAACTATAATGGATATATATTTCATACTCATGCAAGTATCACACAGCTATAAAATGCAAGTTTGGTGGTTAATATTAAATTACATGATTCTTTTTGGTTTGGTTTTTCATTATAAACTACAAGAACAGCATTTAATTTAATTTTTCCATAGACTCATAGATCATATTTAGCATGTTAGCTATGCGGAATAATCACAGCAGAGCAGCTGGAGTTCAGAGAGAATGTTTATTATGAATGCATGTCTCTGAGTTTGGACAGGTTTAGGAGTTGGCGTTGGGGCCCTTCTTCTTGCCGAAGGTGGGGACCACGTTCACGAAGCGCCGGTTGTACTGGATGCGACGCTTGGCGCGGCCAGTCTTCTTCTTCTTCTTCTCCTGTTTGTCCACCTACAGACAGACAGATCCACAGCCCATCAGCAACACTTCTGTCAGAGAGACTATAGGAAACGCATTTAAATAAATGACTTACTTTGGGTGTCTGTCCTCTTACTTTACCGGCACGAGCCAGAGATCCGTGGACTTTACCTGATCAACACAGACACAAACCACAGCTGAACATCAACCACAAGAACTAATGAGAATCACACAACCCGAGAAACATCAGCAGAGCCTTTGAGACCATCCAGATTATATTAAAAAAATATATATATTAAATATCAATAATTAGATTTAATATTAAATATTATTTTTATTTATAAAAATACATATATTAAAGATTAGTACATTAGATATTAAATAAATTGTTCATACCATTTAATATTTAAATTTAAGATTAAATACATTTTTTTTAAATATGTAAATAAAAAATAAATATTAAAACATTGACAATTATATTTGATATTACATTAGATTATTTTATTTATAAAAATATAAAAAATAGGATATTTTAAATACTAAATAATTATATTTAATATTAACAAATAAATTTGTATTTATAATTTTTTTTTAATATTTTAAAAAACAATATATTATTTTTATATAATTATACAAATATATTTGATTATTTATTTTAATAAAAAATAATTAAAAACGTTTAATATTAACAATTGATTACATTGTTCATAGAATATTTTTAAAAAAATGAATAAAGCATAAATATAAATTACAAATACTTATAGTTTTTTTTAAATACCTCCCAGAAGTCTAGCAACCACCTCGATTGTGCAGTGCTCAGTGACGCCGCAGTTCAGCAGAGAGGCATCGTCCTCCAGAGGAGCTCCAGCCAGCAGAAGAACCTGGTCCTCCACAGACAGACCCTCCAGAGCCTGAACACGAGCCTGCAGACACGACACGACATCTCATCTCCTCACATCACATCCTCTCCTCACATCACATATCACATCTCATATCATCACATCACATCTCATCACCAGACTCCCGCACATGGCAGTGAGGCTCACCTTGACGTCACGGACGGTCTCGAGTCCGGACACATCGAGCGAGTGCAGAGTCTGAGCGCGCAGGAACAGCTGCATGATGAGCTGCAAACACACAAACCAAATCCGCTTCAGTCAGACCTCACTGCATTCTTACTGCAACAATTATGTTACACACAACTTTAAAGGAGACATATTATGCCCCTTTGTTCTCATTCACACACAAGTTTAAGTTAAAAACACACATGAGTTACAAAAACAGTTGGTTATGTCTGTGAAGGTAAACAGCTGGGAAATAAATCACATGTTTATATTAGATCTGTGTGGCAGCAGCAATATACAGTAAATACATCAATAAATCCTCTGCTCTGTTGTCTCTGAGGCTGGGACTCTAAACAGTGTTCTGTGCTCGTCTCTGCAGCCAAACACAGAACAGTTAGCATGCTTCGCTCAAACTTTCGCCATGGCGTTAGAACTAGTACACCGCTGTCGCTGTCGAAAACACAATGACGGCGCCGTGGGTGAAAACTTACAGATTAAGGGGCGGTAATATTATAATGAGTTCCTTTGCCTCGTCACCAAGCGAGAGAAATCAGACGCGCTGGTTTTCTCAGACGCTTGCAGAAAAAGGCTTCCCAAAACAGAGTTACTGGGTTCATCTTTTTCACGTTTCCTTGGTTGGGAGATGCACCGGAGACCTGATTATAGCACTTAAAAAGTCAAAGTCAAGTCAAGACCTGGAAAAGTCAGATTTTCATGATATGTCACCTTAAAATGCTAAATGCCACACTTTCAATGTTAGTTGTAACTAGGGCTGCACGATATATCGAAATATCGCAACATGCATATCGCATGAGCCATATCTGAATCATTTTAATAATAGGCCACTTAAATCAAAACGTTGCAAAAGGTCAAAGTTTTAGTTCGACGCATATAGCAGAGAATTGCTTGACGTTAAAAAGAGTTAAGTGCCGTAAGCTGCAGAAAACAACTCTTTGCCGTCTCGACACCCGACGCGTTTCAGACGGCGCGCAAACACCGGGTTTATTCGTCTTTTGCATCTCCTCGTGTTTGAACAGACACGTACACACAGAATCATGTCTGTTTCTGCACCCGTCTCGACGATCGTTCTCGTAAACGCAGTCGGTAATGCTTTAAATGAATGTAAACCGCTGAGAAAGAAATCGGATGTGTATCATTACACTGGATCCGTGCAGTGGGATTTAAAGGGACAGCAGCCTATAAATACCTGCTGCTGATTATGTCACTAATGTTACTCAAACAACAAAACAGCTATAACAAAGATTACTCTAAATTTAATTCATAGTGAACACTATGCAGTGTTATTTTACACTTAATTATTAAATGTCTGTATCTGAATACTACGGTTTATTTGATCTCTGCTTGTGTATTTGACGGTTCACTTGCCTTTAATCATGTTAGAACTTTCTCAGGCTATAGTGTTTGCTGTGGTATACGCAGAAGTACTTCATGTGTGCGGAAAGCAAAGTTACAATGATATAAAATTAGTGTCATTAATTGTTTACATTGATGTTAAAATGACATTTTCTGATTTGTGACGTTACTTTTTAAGTACTGCTAAAACACTGCTGGTCACTTTCAGAAGTTGTAGCGACTCTTTCTTTTCCAAGAGAGAATGTGAAACAAATTGGTTATATCATTTTCATTTTAAAATATCATTTAAATTGATTTTACACACTTTAAGCGATATCGTATCGCATATCACATTTTTCTTCAATATCGCACAGCTCTGGTTTTAAACATTATTTGTAACCATTTTAAGTCATTTGTAACATTTTCAAATGCTAAACAATTTTAAGATAAAAGCAACAATTTTTAAATGTTGAACAAGAATTTTTTTTAAGTTAAAAGCAAGATTTTAAAGCTAAAAACAATACACGTTAAATGCAACAAGTTGATCCCAAAACAATTTAACGTTAAAATCAGCCATTTTTAAAGTTAAAGCAAAATGTTTTAAATTTATAAAAATATATTGTTTTACATTTTATACGCAACCATTTATTTTTTTAAGTTAAATGCAATTTTTAAATATGTTAACACAATGGTTTTTTTTTTAAAGGTAAGAGCAACCATTTTTGAATGTTAAACAACAGTTTTACATTTTATATTTTACAATGATACATTATAAAATATAAAAATTAAGTTAAAACAATTGTTTGAAGTTAAAAGCAACCATTTTTTAAAAGTCGAACCCCCAAAAGAGTAAAGAAAAGCAACCATTTTTACAATTAAAAGCAAAATGTTTACCATTTTAAAAAAACGTTAAAAGCATAAAGTTCTAAATGTTAAAGCAACAATTTTAAACTTAAAATGCAATACTTTTAAATGCTATTCATCAGAATTTTAAATGTAACAATTATGGTAGACGCTAAATGGAACCATTTGAAATGTTAATTGTAACATTACAGTATTAAGAATCAACACTGAGAACAAAAAGTGTATATATAGATATATAGATATATTAAAGAGCAGATTAGCGAGCAGAGCACGTGCTGCTGAACAGCCCGCGTGGTGTCTCGCGCTCTCGGCTACACGGTGGACCGCAAGAGTTCGGCAAACTGCTCGGGAACCGAACACCGAACACGGCAGCGCTTCTCACGGCGGCTCGTGCGGCATTAAAGCGCATTAAAGCCGCAATAAGTGGTTTAATCAGAGGGCCTTACATCAGATGATGCGAGTCGATCCACAGCCGAACGAGGAAAGGACAGCGCGCATGCGCGGAGCGGGGAACTCTGGGAAGAGCGCTGCCCACGTGACCGTGACGTCACTCAAGAGCATTTTCAAATATTTAATGACTTACAAAATGAGAGGAATTGCTCTTAAGACTGATGTTAATACCAACTGTTCTGTCCGTTTAGAAAACCCTGAAACTGGTTTACATTAACCTGGAACGTCATGTTAGAACTTTCTCAGGCTATAGTGTTTGCTGTGGTATACGCAGAAGTACTTCATGTGTGCGGAAAGCAAAGTTACAATGATATAAAATTAGTGTCATTAATTGTTTACATTGATGTTAAAATGACATTTTCTGATTTGTGACGTTACTTTTTAAGTACTGCTAAAACACTGCTGGTCACTTTCAGAAGTTGTAGCGACTCTTTCTTTTCCAAGAGAGAATGTGAAACAAATTGGTTATATCATTTTCATTTTAAAATATCATTTAAATTGATTTTACACACTTTAAGCGATATCGTATCGCATATCACATTTTTCTTCAATATCGCACAGCTCTGGTTTTAAACATTATTTGTAACCATTTTAAGTCATTTGTAACATTTTCAAATGCTAAACAATTTTAAGATAAAAGCAACAATTTTTAAATGTTGAACAAGAATTTTTTTTAAGTTAAAAGCAAGATTTTAAAGCTAAAAACAATACACGTTAAATGCAACAAGTTGATCCCAAAACAATTTAACGTTAAAATCAGCCATTTTTAAAGTTAAAGCAAAATGTTTTAAATTTATAAAAATATATTGTTTTACATTTTATACGCAACCATTTATTTTTTTAAGTTAAATGCAATTTTTAAATATGTTAACACAATGGTTTTTTTTTTAAAGGTAAGAGCAACCATTTTTGAATGTTAAAACAGTTTTACATTTTATATTTTACAATGATACATTATAAAATATAAAAATTAAGTTAAAACAATTGTTTGAAGTTAAAAGCAACCATTTTTTAAAAGTCGAACCCCCAAAAGAATAAAGAAAAGCAACCATTTTTAAATGTTAAATGTAACCATTTTTACAATTAAAAGCAAAATGTTTACCATTTTAAAAAAACGTTAAAAGCATAAAGTTCTAAATGTTAAAGCAACAATTTTAAACTTAAAATGCAATACTTTTAAATGCTATTCATCACAATTTTAAATGTAACAATTATAGTAGACGCTAAATGGAACCATTTGAAATGTTAATTGTAACATTACAGTATTAAGAATCAACACTGAGAACAAAAAGTGTATATATAGATATATAGATATATTAAAGAGCAGAGCACGTGCTGCTGAACAGCCCGCGTGGTGTCTCGCGCTCTCGGCTACACGGTGGACCGCAAGAGTTCGGCAAACTGCTCGGGAACCGAACACCGAACACGGCAGCGCTTCTCACGGCGGCTCGTGCGGCATTAAAGCGCATTAAAGCCGCAATAAGTGGTTTAATCAGAGGGCCTTACATCAGATGATGCGAGTCGATCCACAGCCGAACGAGGAAAGGACAGCGCGCATGCGCGGAGCGGGGAACTCTGGGAAGAGCGCTGCCCACGTGACCGTGACGTCACTCAAGAGCATTTTCAAATATTTAATGACTTACAAAATGAGAGGAATTGCTCTTAAGACTGATGTTAATACCAACTGTTCTGTCCGTTTAGAAAACCCTGAAACTGCTTTACATTAACCTGGAACGTTACAAATAACATTATGCATGAATTAGTCACTTGTGTGCACAATGCAGTATGTAATCATTTATTTTAATGCCGAGAATACCACATACACGAGAGTAAATGAGCAAATGTTCTACATTTTATACTACAGCTAATAATAATTATTTAGACTAATAAAACAAGCAGTGTGAGTGAGTGAGTGAGAGAGTGTGTGTGTGAGAGTGAGTGTGTGTGTGTGAGAG
>NW_015505765.1:684257-688080 GCF_001515645.1 Sinocyclocheilus grahami | reverse complement strand
AGACACTTCATCAAGGACCCAGACAAGCAGCAATAAAAAAACTTGTTTATTAAAAGCCTGCCACAGATATATAGTTAGTGAAACTAAATAAGTTCTATACTGATCTTGATTTTCTGGTGTGGCAGTAAAATTTGCCCATTAAGATTTGTTTTTTTTGGTTTGTGGGTGAAGAATAGAGGAGGATGCCAGAATAGTGTCTAGACACCCCCCTGCCCACACTTGGCCATAGGCTAAATACTGTTTCCAAACACATTTTCACAAAAACAACACATTTGGACAAACAAGGACAGTGTACTTCTTCTTTACACCTAAAACTAACAATTCTCTCCCGATGGAAACTATAATACTGCGACCGCCACTTTGCTTCGTCTCTGTTTTTTTCTTCCGTTCTCTTCTTTCTCGTTTTCCCTTTTGTCTGGCACTTGAAGTCAGTGGTCTCTGCTGTAGCACCTCTCTCAGTAGGCATTAATCAAATGCACAGCAAAATAGCAGTATGTTGGTAGCGTGTCTGTCTGTTCGCGCAGTTGGGGGCGGTTTTTGATCGTCTGCGTCTCGTGTGGTGTCCTCCCTGGGGAGCCAGACCTCCGTCTACCCTCACACAGCCGTTTCTCCTTCAGCCCCTAGTAATGAGCACCATTGCTCCTTTTGTCTCTCTGTGTATCTGGCTATGGACAACAGAAGCGATTCTGTTGTCCATAGTACGTTCATGGGCTTCATGCCTTGATGGCTCTTTCTCTACATTGGCTCTTTTATTCATCTGGGTGTGGCGTGTTGCCATCTTCTACTGTTTGCTCAGTCTATTTTCTCTTCCCATTATATTTTCATTTTCTTTACCTTCTGTGATTTCATTTTCCTGTTTTGTGTTCATTTTCTACTACAAGAGCGCATTCATTGTTATCTTCCTGAGAGGTGCATTTTAGTGGTTGTTTTATTATTCTGGAAAATTCTGTAGCTGTTTTCTTTGATCAAGACAAATGAGCTTCTTTCTCTAGCATGCAGTCATTTGTGCCGAGTCTGTGTGTGTGTGTGTGTGTGTGTGTGTGTGTGGGAATTGTGTTCAGGGTTTATGGGCGGTGGCGGATATGCCAGAAGTGTGAACTGAAGGTGTTTGTGTGTCAATTTGGTAGCACCTGGGAGTCGAATACTGACGACCGGAGAATTGTCTGTTCGCCTACTGGTAATGAAGTCCGACTCACTCACAGTCATGGGGACAGGAGGAAGAGTGGGAGAATGTCAGAAGCTAAGATGGGACAAATATGACTTCATTACTCTCCCAGAGGAGCATGGGATCTGTTTAGCAGCATTATATAATTTAGAGTACACTGCTCTTTACACTTTCCCTTTACACAATGCTTTCCCCAAACCTTTTGGTAAATAATCATTATATTTTAAGGGTTTACTTTTATATGGCCACATTCTAAATAAATAAAAAGTTATCATTGTTCTATAAGTGTACACAATGATTAAATTTTAAATTATGTTTGATAATTTATTTTTTATATTCACTAGAAATGCAGTGACATTTAAAAGTTTGGGGTTGATCATAATTTAAAATGTTTTTGAAATACGTATTTTATGTTTATAAAAAACAGTAAATACAGTAATTCTGTGAAATATTATTACAGCGTAATTTTGCAATTATCAGTGTTGAAAGCAGTTGTGCTGCTTAATATTTTGAAAATCGTGATACGTTTTTTCAAGAAAATTCAAAATAACAGCATTTATTTTTCAACATTATAGTTGTCTTTGCTGTCATTTTACTTTCACTGATCAATATAAAGGGTTAGTTCGCCCAAAAATGAAAATTAGCCCATGTTTTACTCACCTTCATAGCATCCTAGGTGTATATGACTTTCTTCTTTCAGACGAATCCAGTCAGAGTTATATAAAAAAATTATCTTTGCTCTTCAAAACTTTAGAATGGGAGTAGGCAAATGTTTTTGTTGAACAGTCCAAAAGTAGTCAAAAAAAGTGTGCGTATCCATAATAAAACGTGCCTCACATGGCCCCAGGGGGTGAATAAAGTCCTCCTGTAGCAAATCGATGCACTTTTTTAAAGAAAAATATCCATATTTAAAATGTTATAAATACTTTTCTCTCACTTACGCAAACTGTCGTTACACGCAAGGCGTTCCGGTGGATGACGTAGGACGTATGCGTCGCGTACGCGCCTGTGGTTAGTGACGAACGCGGAAGCGCAGAAGAGAGAGCAAAACAAAAAGCTGGTCACGAATTAGAAACACAAAACGAGGATTTGTAAAGGAAACTGTAGGAGAATTTTGATTTAAGCCAAGAGGAGACTCTTTTGATAAAGTAAGGAAACTTTGCTTCCTTTGCTCCTGTAAACAAACTCGTGAGACTAGCATATCTCACAGGCGCGTGCGCGACGCATACGTCCTATGTCATCTGCCCGGAACGGCTTGCATGTATGACATTCAGCAGAAGTGAGAAAAAAGTATTTATAACATATTCAATATGGATATTTTTCTTACAAAAACGCATCGATTTGGTACAGGAGGCCTTTATTCACACCCCGGAGCCATGTGAGGCACATTTTATTATGGATACGTGCAATTTTTTGGACTACTTTTGGACTGTTCAACCAAAACACTACTCCAATTCTAAAGCTTGGAAGAGCAAGGAATATTTTTTAATAACTCCGATTGGATTCGTCTGAAAGAAGAAAGTCATATACACCTAGGATGCTTTGAGGGTGAGTAAAACATGGGCTAACCCTTTAATGCATCCTTGCAGAACAAAAGTATTGATTCTTTAAAAAAAAAAAAATCTTACTGAACCCAAATTTGTCATATTTACTAAAAATATAATTTATATTTGTTATATTTTTGGCATTTAATATTTTTTATATTTGCTAGAAGTAATTAATTTTTTTGTCAAGTTTTCTATTGATCTCTAATTCCTTTTTTTGCAAAGCAAAATTTGCAGGAAGCTGGAAATATTACATCTATAATGTATAATGTAGTTTGTGAGTGCAGCACTGACTTTTCAGTCACTCAAAAATGGGTCAGCGTTTAAAGTTTTTCACTTTTATGATTTCTTCCTGCTGCCTTATGGTTTCATTAATACATTTGTTAACCTCAAACGGCCAAGATTTTTTTTTATACTTTCCCACTCACGAATGCGACGTTCTATTCCTGCAACTGTCACTTAGAGCAAAACCGTATTGAATATCATTACGATCAAACCAAGTGCTGCACTGTATTGTTCAAACCCCATTGTGGTGAGGCAATACACAGTAACGAACAATCCTGCCGACATTGTGTTTTGAAGCTCCTCTGTTTGCAACGGGGGGATGACGACTGTCACCCTATATGTAGGAGACAGATGAGCTCTCTTTGAATATCGCAGCTGGCGAGATATACCAACGAGACAGCCTGCTGCTACACGTGGAGAGCTTTTCAGAGATCTGACAGAACGAAGCTCCAGCATCGTACTGTTAGCTCGACGCTAATGCAAAATTATCTGTAGAGAAAACAGTGCTGCCGATAGCATAAAGCGCTAAAGTTCAAATAAAGGTAAAAGCAATGCTGTCAAACAGAAGCGCCAAATACGCTTCCCGCTTGACATGCTGGTACGTCATCACTGCATTTTAATTCTTCAAAGGTAAAAACTAAAAAAAAACACATCTGCCAATCTTCACTCCAGCATTGTGCTTTTCTTCACTCTCCATTATCTCCACTTAGACATTTAATCGAGGAATGTAGATTTAATTTGAATATGCAAATTCTAATTAGGATTAGTGGGGTTTTTCATGTTCTTTTTTTTAATTTCCACAGTTTGATAGTCAGTGTGAATAGCTAGA
>NW_015505765.1:670905-684199 GCF_001515645.1 Sinocyclocheilus grahami | reverse complement strand
GTGAATAGCTAGACTGATCACTAGATTAGCATCTGAGTGAGGGAGCGCAGGAGAAGACAGAAAGAGTGAATTAAGGGCTAGACGTCCTCTTCTGCCAAAAGCGTACCACAATAGTAGGGATAATTACTTGGTGATCCTTTCCAACAACACGAGGAGATCCTCATATATCACGATTGCTAATTGTGCCGGTTTAGCCCTCACACAGTATGACAGGCAGCTGGCGGCGGCCAAGTTGTCTTTGTGTGTGATGATGATGATGATGATGGAGGCATCTCTTAAAATCTGCAGCTGCATCTATCAGAAGTGTTCGCAGCATTTCTCTCTGCATCCTTCCGCTTGCCCTCCCTCTGTTCTTTTATTCACTCTTTCCCTCTCCTAAACCTCTTACCCGTGGCCCCGCCTCAGCCATCTTCCTGTCCTACATACTCCCAGCACCAACTTCAATTAATATGAATGAGCTACAACCCAAATGAAACACACTGTTCTCTCATACGCAACTGGGTTCAGTCTATTCCATGCATTCTGTTGTAAATGATGACTGTAGGAAGGCTGAGATGTTAGAAACTGCATAGCAACACCTTGGTTACCATCTACAACACTCTAGCATTATGAGAGTGAGTTATATACGGGCAAAAACCATCCATATTCTGAAAAAAAAGAATGCTCTTATGGAGCTTTTAATGATCCTGCAATTGTGCATTGTAAACCTAAACATATTAAAATCATTGTTTTTTTTTATTATTATTTGGAGCAGTTTCCAATAGTACATCATCCTCTGTTCCAGCCCAACAGTTTTCAATCACTCATTATAATGATGTTTGCTCTGCCACAGGCGCCACATTCTCCTTCTTATGTATATTGTTCTATCTGTGTTACAATGACCCAGTTAATTAATATCCTCCTGGTACATATAACTCTTTGATTTGCCTTTCCCTCTCTTTCTCACCCCCATCACTTTCGTTTACTTGTTCATTGCAAGCAATTAGTCTCGACAGGCTTAGTGCTACGCCCCATTTGCTCCATGAAATGATTAGACCTGCTTCATGCAATCACTAGACTACACCCTCTTGACCTTTTATTGTTTAAGTATAGTGGCAGGAAGCTTGTCGCTGTCTAAGAGTTCACAATGGGACACTAATGTAGGTTTACTACTGTGCTTGCATATATTGCCTTTATATTGTATGTATTTATTTAACAAGGATGCATTAGATTGTATGACTGACACTGACAAAAAGCCTCCAAAAAATTAGCTGGTGAAAATTTTGCAATGCATGTTTTGCTTTTGAACACCTATTATTCGATAGCTGGCAATGGAGAAATTTTGCACTCCACATTTAAGTTCTCTGCTGTACAGATGCAAAGCTGTTGGTTATATTTACTGATCTTTTAGCATGTTTTCCTCTCTGCAGTACTTCTGGAGCTCCATAACTCTGTCCTTTCCCCAGAAACTCAGACCGGGAGCAAGGCCTCCCTTGGGCCCACTGTAATTAGTTCATTAGTCCTGTGTAATGAAATCGGCCAAGACTGCGTCAACGTGTCCAGGGGTGGCAGTGTGCTCGCATCTTTCTCTCTCACACCATGTCTTAACCAGGTGTGACTGGATAAAGCTACAAGCGATAAAAGCTATCTCTTCCTTGTTGTTAATTTGAACACGCAAACAGCAGTGGGGCATTTTGTTCTGCTTCATTCTACTACCACCCATAGTGAAATTTCTTTGACCTGCTCCACACAACAGTGCATTACATATAAACTATCTCCTAATTGGTTGAAGTTGCAGCAGTTTAATGTCATACAGATGTCATATTTTCTATTTGCTTTAGAAGTGGCATTATTGGTATCCATCAAGTTTATTCATCTGCATCTGTGATTTTCTGTTGAGGAAATGTACCCCCGTGATTGCGGTGCTGTCCTGCACACAACCTGTCACTGTCAGAGGCTGTCCAGTGTCCCTGGTGAGGTCTCGAGGGAACCAGTGAGCTCTGACTTTTTGGCCAGAGCTGTCTGTTTCCATGCTGGAAGCCTTTGGACACTGTACTTGGCTTGGGACTGGTCAGCACTTTGACAGCTGTCATCAGTTTATGCATCAAGTGTCAGTACTTTGAACCTTACGTGGTTGCATTTTTTAGAAGGGCTCGCTAAGGCAAACATCCCTGTTACTACTACTGTACTATATATCTCTTTCATATTACTAAACTTCAGCACATAACTCATCCCACTCTGGGTTTATTTGTTTCTTGGAGTTACAGTAAATGACATCTGTATAATCACCAGCTATTTTCCCAAATTTTCATTGTAAAGAAAACAATTATTTATACCCTTCTGTTCAATAGATTTGTTTTAAAGAGAAGATATTTTAGTTTACACTTGACAATAGCAGCGTAATAATATTTCACAATATTTCTGTTTTTACTGTTTTTTTTAATCAAATAAATGCAGACTTGGTGAGCATAAGAAACATCATTAAAAAAAATCTAAACAACCCCAAACTTTTGAACGATAGTGTAAACATTTAATTTAATTCATTTTCACACATATACATTTTAAAAAGTGTATATATTAAAAAAAAACGTAAAAATATAAATAGAAAACCATAGATTTAAATGTGCTTGTTAGACCAAAAGCAATATTGGTTGTCTCATGTTATTGTGTAATTATTCAAAAAATAAAACAAGAAGTGTTTTTATTAAATTATTAAAGGGGTAGTTCACCCAAAAATGAAAATTCTGTCATTAATTACTTACCCTCATGTCGTTTCAAACCCGCAAGACCTTCGTTCATCTTCAGAACACAAAGGTGAGTAATTAATGACAGAATTTTCATTTTTGGGTGAACTACCCCTTTAATAATTTAATAAAAACACTTCTTGTTTTATTTTTTGAATAATTACACAATAACATGAGACAACCAATATTGCTTTTGGTCTAACAAGCACATTTAAATCTATGGTTTTCTATTTATATTTTTACGTTTTTTTTTAATATATACACTTTTTAAAATGTATATGTGTGAAAATGAATTAAATTAAATGTTTACACTATCGTTCAAAAGTTTGGGGTTGTTTAGATTTTTTTTAATGATGTTTCTTATGCTCACCAAGTCTGCATTTATTTGATTAAAAAAAACAGTAAAAACAGAAATATTGTGAAATATTATTACGCTGCTATTGTCAAGTGTAAACTAAAATATCTTCTCTTTAAAACAAATCTATTGAACAGAAGGGTATAAATAATTGTTTTCTTTACAATGAAAATTTGGGAAAATAGCTGGTGATTATACAGATGTCATTTACTGTAACTCCAAGAAACAAATAAACCCAGAGTGGGATGAGTTATGTGCTGAAGTTTAGTAATATGAAAGAGATATATAGTACAGTAGTAGTAACAGGGATGTTTGCCTTAGCGAGCCCTTCTAAAAAATGCAACCACGTAAGGTTCAAAGTACTGACACTTGATGCATAAACTGATGACAGCTGTCAAAGTGCTGACCAGTCCCAAGCCAAGTACAGTGTCCAAAGGCTTCCAGGGTGGCAGTGTGCTCGCATCTTTCTCTCTCACACCATGTCTTAACCAGGTGTGACTGGATAAAGCTACAAGCGATAAAAGCTATCTCTTCCTTGTTGTTAATTTGAACACGCAAACAGCAGTGGGGCATTTTGTTCTGCTTCATTCTACTACCACCCATAGTGAAATTTCTTTGACCTGCTCCACACAACAGTGCATTACATATAAACTATCTCCTAATTGGTTGAAGTTGCAGCAGTTTAATGTACAGTACAGATTTCATGTTTCCTATTTTAGAAGAGGGCATTACGTATCCATCAAGTTTATTCATCGGCATCTGTAATTTTTTGTTAAGGAAATGTGCCAGCAATTCACTCAAAGACTGAAAGAGCCGCTGTGATTGCGGTGCTGTCCTGCACACAGCCTGTCATTGTCAGAGGCTGTCCAGTGTCCCTGGTGAGGTCTTCAGGGAACCAGCGAGCTCTGACTTTTTGGCCAGAGCTGTCTTTTTTCATCCTGGAAGCCTTTGGACACTGTACATGGCTTGGGACAGGTCAGCACGTTTGACAGCTGTCATCAATTCTTTATGCATCAAGTTCACATGGCGGCATTTTCTTTAGTAGGGCTTGCCAAGGTAACACTTTCTATGAAGCCCATATTTATAACACATTATAAGGGTATTCTTAAGGCATTATAATGAATGCATAATGCATTATAAAAGACCTTATAATATGTTATATCATCTTATAAATAATCATAACAATTATAATACATTATAATGCTTACGCATTTGTGGTTATACGTTTTAAGATTATGATTATTTATAACACACAATGAACACCATATAAAATCAATTTTTACATTTATAATGGACTATCTTGACATTGTTTATTTAAGATCTGCACAGTATCTTACTACATCTTGTAAGTGGTTAGGTGTGGAGTATTATTTGAGTGTTCCCTGTGAGGCTAATATTAATTTTGATGTAAGCTGGTTAATAATTTCAACTGAAAAGAAAATGTGATGTTTATATGTTAGGTTACATTTTATTTTGATGGTCCCCCTAGTCTATTGACTATAAGCAACTCTGAAACTACATGTCAGCTAACTCTCATTAGTGTATTAGTAGGCTTAGATTAAGGTTAGGGTTAGTAGAATGTTGACGTACTTGCAGAGTTACTTATAGTCAGTTTGTCTGTTGGGGAACCATCAAAATAATCAAACTGATATTACATTAAAAATAATTCAAAGCAAATATGTCTTATTACACATTCATCTGATCTGATATCTGATCTTATGGCTGTTTGGGAAAAAATATTATTATTATTATTATTATTACTATACTTATAAGTGGTCTTTGATGCTTTAAGTAAAGTAGCATAAGATAGATGGCAAGATATGAGACTTATAATACGTTATAGGGGTGTAACGGTACACAAATATGACAGTTCGGTACGTACCTCGGTTTTAACGTCACGGTTCGGTATGGTTTCGGTACAGCAGGGGGAAAAACTAAACTTTTTAATTATTTTTTTATTTTGTATTTTTTTAATGGTTTACTGAAGAAGTTGTTCTTTCTTTAAATACATTGTTATATTTTAAATTTTCTTAGCGATAAAAATCTACCTCAGCTTATGCTTAAAACTATAGGGAGCCCTTTTACATTATAAGGTTACAATTAGGCCTAACAACTTAACCCAAACTTAAATTTAATTGCTATTTATTTTTAAATAGATGATCAACACTCAACTTAAAAAAAAAAAATTTGAATGCAAACATGTAAATTGCACATAATGCAGTTTTTAAATTAACTTATAAATAATACAATTTCGTTTGTTAAAATATATTCAATTACTCAATGGCTGTCATAGCATGTTTCATAACCGATTAATTTAAACATACTGTACATTAAGTAATTAAGACTAACATGTTTAGTAAAATATAATGAGTATATGGTGTAATATCTCCCAAAATGCTCCTCTCTAGACTTAATTTCTCTAGTGAACTAACGCGCTGTGGACACTGATGACTTGCTAAGGTAAATTAAATGCTACACTCTAAAAAATGCTGGGTTAAATACAACCCAGTGCTGGGTAAAATAGGGACAAACCCCAGCAATTGGGTTGTTTTGACCCAGCGGTTGGGTTATTACCCAGAAGGTTGGGTTAAACATTTAATTGTCCCTATTTTACCCAACACTGGGTTGTATTTAACCCAGCATTTTTTAGAGTGTACGTTACATTTTATTTCCACGCTGTATCGTTGATGTATTTCCGTGGTTGAAACACTGATTGAGCAATTACATGAGGCATGAGATGTTCAGTCATGTTTATTCGCGTTAAAACTAGTAGTACAGAGGAAGGAATGATCACGTTCATTCGCGCTCCGCTCTGCACAAATCTGCGGGGCGTCACAGCTCAGACACGGGAACCGGAGCTGATCGCGGCCGCTCTAGTCAGTGCTTATGTTGATTATACCAGCACGTTTCTGAACCGTCCCAGAAGCGGCTCTCTAAGGCATTTATACAGCGATCTGTCATGCCACATAAAAGACGGTCAAAACGCCATTTATTATTTGAATTTCCTGAGAAGAAGAAAAAAAACTGTATTCGTGCGGTACACATGCGTATCGAACTGAAAGACCGTTTCGGTACGAATACGTGTACCGTTAAACCCCTACTTGTAGTACATTAAATAATAACTATATATCGAATTTGATCTTTTAATTGAACTTAATGTATCTTAATACATTAAGCCATGTTAAGTGTTTATGTTTTTCTACAGGAGGACGTTTTTGTTTAACGCACACATACTGAAGCACGCATGATACTCGTGGTGTTTTCAGCCTCTGCCGCCTAAATATATTGTGTTTGTGTTTGAGTACACAAACACATGAACAAAATCTCTAGAACTATTCAGAGAGTCACTTCATTTAACCATTTCTATCATCATGTCATATGTACAAACAGAAACCTGAAGGTCTTTAAAGTAACTCGTCAAAATAAATTTTTGGTGACAGAAATGTAAATATAGGACTACTGCTAATTCTACAGTTTTTATTAAAACATTATTTTTAAAGGAATATTTAACAGAAAAAATACTTACCAGAATTTATTTAGCAGAAAAATAAAACATATTTCACATAGGGATGCGCCGATCCGATATTCATATCGGGTATCGGCTCCGATAGTGCCATTTTTCTCAGATCGGGTATCGGGCAGAGAGAACCGATCCAAATCCGAGATTTTTTTTTCTTTTTCTCGATTGTGCGAATTATTCTGTGTTACTTCTGAAGTGATACGATAGCTTAATGTGAGCTACATGTGAATATTTAAGTCCTTACATTAAAGTTCACACAAACTCTTATCTCTGCTGTGTCTGTCAGTCATTCGTTCAGCCTTTAAACCCTGATCGCGTTTGGTTACAGCAGTCAGCTCGGTAAAGTTCTCTCCAAGATCATTCTGTGTTCCCATTATACTTGATTTGTAAATACATGTCTATGATTTTGCAAAAAGGACTTTATCTTCTTGCCGGAGTTTAATGTTTTGTTACTTGCTACCGGATGTCTGTGAGAATAAAACATGGGCGTAGAAAAGACTATAAATAGTTTTTAACGTGCACAGTAACTGAAATTTAAAACTGTTAAAAGAAAGGCTCAATAACTGTTGCACAGATATAATACACTACGCATCAATTTCTCTTCACTTTGTGCTTTGTACTTTTTAACACAAAGCGCTTACAATGTGCTTCGTGCTCATACATAGACTGTCAACCCTCTACACTGTGAGTAAATCACTCGCATATGTGACTAAATCTTCACTCTGGGCGACTAAATGATGTATAATATTAGCCAATGGCTAATCAATTCTCAGATTTTACTCGCCAGTGTGAGAGTTGGAGGCTGAGTATATGATTAGCACAGATATATTTTCACTCACAGAACATCTAATGTAATCAGCCTGCCAGAACAGAGTTCAGTCGCTTCAGATTGCATTTTTTTTCAATATTAAATACTTGTATGAGACTGAGATGCATATAATCTACTTTTTCCCAAAGTATAGATGGAAAAGTAGAAGATACAGTGTAGTTACTTGTTGTTTCAGGGCAAAATTGGTTGGTTATGTCTTGCTGTGACAAAGGTCTATATGTAAGGGTTTTATTTTGTGGTGATGGCCAGTTCACTATACATTATCCTGCGTATTATGACTTGGTACCAAAAATGTAATTTAATTAAATTTTTATTTTTATTTAATTTTATATTATTTTGTTATTGGTTGTTTAGTTTAGTCATAAGTAGCCAATTATAGAAACTTGAGAAGTTTATTTATTATAAATTACAATTATATCAATAAATATTTCATTAAAACATGCACATAAATACATCTTTACGTCTGTCTGTAAAAAACATGGAAATGTTAGTCCCATCTGAATTAGTACAAGAAATCACAGACCTCAGGTGACAAGAATTATAACTCTGATATCATTTAGAAAACTAGTCCTGTCCAAACAGGGCTTTATCTAGCTCTTTGTGTTCTATACTGGTTCCTTGTTCATCCAATTGATGTTGCTGTTTACTGGATGACAATTTTATTGAAACATCACAAACTTGCCTTTTTGCAGTTGTTCATGTAATTGATTTATTAGGGGAAAAAAGCAATGCAATCTTACAATAAAATGATACAAAATAATTTTAAATGATGTTATTAGAGATAGACAAGGGAAAAGTGTCTGGAGTAGAACTACTGAAATATGAATGGGGCATTGGACAGCTAAAGGCATCTAAGGACAGCTTCAGTGATAATAATCAGAGTATCACAGTGTACTTCTCGCAAGTGTAGAGACAAACAAAACTTAGGCTGTGCTCTGAAGCACCCAAAGTACTGTCCCAAAAGTCTACATTGGGTTATTTTTTTAAAACATCCTCAGTCTGGCTTTGACTTATTTTTTCTGTCTTCAGTGCAGAGCTGTAGATAATAGGCATGAACATTTCTATGGCACGCTCTCCCTCCTGCCACTCATAACGCAGCTGGTTTCAGTTCCCCTGAACACTATCACACATACTGTACATACCATCCAAGATATCAGGCAGTGCTGCTTTGCTCCACAACTAATCAGATTTGGCAACGAGTGTAGATAGATACTCACTTCATCTTACACACACAAGCTAACAAGATTTAGTCCATCTAGAGTGCTTGAAGGCTGATGTATCCATCCATACCTGAGTTCAGTCAGAGCAGTGGGAATGCGCTGATGAGCACTTCAGGCTTGTTATGGAGAGAGAGAGGAGAGGGCTACAGAGGTCAAGAGAGAAGGAGAGATGCACTTTTTCTAACAGCACAGGGGAAAGTGATCTCAAGTTGACATGAAAAGCAGGAAAACTGCCATACATGAAGCCTCCAGGCGTATCAGGCTGCTATCGGTGGAGTTGCTAATTAAAAAGTAGGCTCGTGTTTTGCTAAGGCTGCACTTTGAGAAGTTGCTGTGTTAATATTCTGCAGATGGGTCAGGAGGACGTGAAGGTTCCCTGGCTCAGTCTTCCACCGATGTGGGGAGACAGATGTCTCAGACACGCTCTGAATACAGCTACAGCTCACTCTCTCACTCTCTATCCTCTCATAATTTTACCTGCTGTTTCTCTCCTGCTCAGTAAACTGTTGAATTTGTTCTGTTGTCTAATATGTTCTTTCTCCACTTTTGTCCAGTATCCCTGCAGTAATAAGAGCTGATTTCAGTGGGAGGCTGACGTGTTTTTTTTTTTTAAGTGCACTTGAAATGAGTTGTACTCTCAGCCAGAGATTGGACTGAAACAAGAATCATTCTCATTTTCTGAACCAACATGTCTTTAACAAATACAAATACAAAAGTCTGTAAAAATACAGCCTAGCCCTAATCTATGGTGTTAATATGAAGGGATCTTCTGTACTGGTTTTGAGTTACATATTGCATTGTTATTTTAGGGATGAAGGAAGTGGTCATAAACTTCATGGAAAGGCACTGGTAAATTTTTTTTTCCAGGGCATTATCCGTTTTTCCATATTTTTTTTTCTTACGGTGCACTCTAAAAGCTCTGCCAGCTACCTAATTTCTACTAGTTTATTTTTACAACCGGTATATCCCCACCCCTATGTTTTATTCATACGTTTTTTTTTCTGTATGGTGATTAGCAACATGGAAATCACTTCCAAGTTGCTGCTGTGATGATATGCTAAATTTAGTTGCAATTGATTGTTTTTCTATTTTACTGTTACAGTACACTTCTGATTTCAATACTGAGCTATTTGAAAGTGACAGCTAAGCCAGATGAAAGAAAACATGGTGTCAACAGAATGTGCTCACTACCAAATGCTTGCTTTGTGTAACTGGATGAGTTGAATCCGTAAGGATCAGTACGGCACGTGGCCTCTGCCTGTACACCCACACTGTTAATGGATGGCGGGCCCTGTAAACGCATGCCATAATTTAATTTAATGACTTATCTAAAAGCCAATGTTTGTGTTGGCTATTTATATGTGAAGAATGCTAATGTACTGTTCAGATTTTGTTTTAATAAAAAGATTTAACTCTCTACACATCAAATGAGATTTTAAAAGGGCTCCATAGAAAATTTGAGTGAAAAAAAATTAAAAATGGTTCTGTTCTACTTATTGTAAATGTATACATTTAAATTTAATCAGACATATTTCTAGTTAGGGATGTGCATCTAACATCAGTGTTGTAATGGGAAGAAAAAATTAATAGTTTATTGTCTTCAGTACAGTAACTATAACAGCGCTATTATTATTTAAACATTTTATATTCATAGATCACTCAGTTTCTCAAACATAGTGTTTTAATTTAAGTGGGCATTGGATATTTACACTAGAGAGGAGATTGACTATGGACGACAGATGGAATGGCCTTATTCTGTCCCGTGGGTCTTCCGGGCTTGATATCAGTTGTCTTTTCTCAGTCCAGCAAACAGTAGGCATGCACTGCTCGAAGGTAAATCTAGCTGTGTAATATTGGTTCAATTTTGCCATCTAGTGGTGTTTTTTCCTTCAGTATGTGTGATGTTTTATACAGGCCATTGTTTCACTTAATCATTAGTTGAATCATATTGAATATAACACTGAGTAATAAAGAGAGAAGTCTGTTCAATCAAGTTCAATCAAGTTAAACTATGTAAATATGGTTCATGCAATGTGATCGGAGTTGAATTGTGGTGGTTGAATTGTGCCACCTGGTGGATGGTTTAGAGTCTGCATCAAATTTATGTTTCCATTATATTTTATGCACAAGTTTACAAGTTCTGTTATTTGTGTAGACATCTTAGAATTTGAGTCATAGTTAATATTTTATTCTTCTCTTTCTTTATTTCAGAAGGAGCTGAGTCTTCCCAGAAGAGGCAGTTTGTAAGTGCTAAAATTTCTTATTTTTCTTTTGTGAACAATCAGACCTTGGGGAATTATATTACAAATGTTGTGAAGAGGATGCTATGCCCATTCAGCAAAGAGGTGTCTAGTTATGGTCACCTATATTAATTACACTTTAGGACATACTATGTGTGATTTAAATCTGTTTTAAAAGAGTACGGTGGGGAAAATACACAGGGAACATTTGTGTGAAACTGGTGGTGGTGCTTTTTTGGTCATTCAGTGTTTCTGTAAAAAAAAGAAAAATTGGGGAAAAAACTAACAAAAATACTGATAAGATAATGATATGAATTCTACTAATAAGAACAATATAAAACGCACTAAGGATTAATGAGCTGCTGGATTCATGAATATTAATCAGGTTGTGTGCGTTCGCTCGAACTGATTTGCTGAAATCAAAACAGGGACGATAATAGGCGAGCGCCAGCCAATGAGATCGCCGTTTGCACATTAGTTCCGCCCACTACCGGAGAAAGCGGCAGTTGTTAAACGCTGAAGAATTCCAAAGGAACTCCGTTATTATTCGTTTACATGTAGCGCCGTCAATTCTCTCTCTCCCTCTCTCTCTGCGTGTGTGTGAAACAAAGCGACGGCGAGTCGTGCGCCTTCACACTAGAGTTTATGGTACGTCAAATACAGGTGCGTTGCACAATCCATTGAGATGAACTGAAAAACAGCACAGATCGCTTGACGTGTTCGGCGAGTGAAAATATATCTGAGCTAAACTTATACTGAGCCTCCAACTCACACACTGGCGAGTAAAATCTGAGAATTTTTTAGCAATTGGCAAATATTAACCATCATTTAGTCGCCCAGAGTGAAGATTTAGTCGCATATGCGAGTGATTTACTCGCAATGTAGAGGGTTGGACTGGTAGGACATGAACAGGCAGATTACTGAAGGCCTTTTCCGACAGCTGAGCATTTTGTTTCCTCTTCTGACACACCTATCTATATCTTCCTTTCTATTTATTTTTAACTCTGTGCCAGCAAAGAATATGCTCTTTACAGCCAATCATAAGAAAGCACAATATCAGCATCATTCGATTAGTGGATGGCAGACAATATTTTGGTGTAGTATTGAGTGTGCTGCAAAGGCAGTGTGTGAGCAAACCGTTGTTGTGTTCTTTCTTATACACGTTCAGGGTCCTGTCGCCTTTGTATAGCTCAGAGTGACTGGCAGGGGCGGGCAGAATGCTGGCTATTGTGAGGGTTCACAGAGTTTGTTCCACCTACCATGGGATTACAGGACTTAATCGAATCAAACCTTCTATTCAGCCACACTGCTTGTCGGAGAAATCTCATTTTAGCACTCATTCATGCCCTCATTCATTTAGGGTTTTGGTACTTTGTGACTCACCCTCTTGTATCTCCTTCTTTTCCATCTCACCCTTTCACTTAGTGTGGGAACCCTGTAAAGAGGAAATTAAATGATTTATTCTGTAATTATTTACTCATCCTCATGCCAGTCAAAACTTGTATGACTGGCTTTCTTCTCTGAAACACAGAAGGAGATATTTAATAGAATGTTCAGATTGTGCTTTTCCACATATTTAAAGCAACTTTATGAAAACTTTTTCAAGTAAAAAAAAAAAGGATGAAAGAGCACCATGAGGTTATGTTTTATGTCATCTAATGCCCAGTAATCTAGAAACAAAACATGAATAATTTTTTTTTTAAACAATAACTATTATTAGTATTATTAACATTAATAATGAATAATAAAAAAAATCAACGTGGTTAAATGTAACCTTAAGCAAATCTCAAACTGAATATACATTTTTCATATCTTTGTAAAATGGAACAGCTTCTTAAATAACTGAATGTGCACTCTCAACTTCAGCCAATCAAGCATTATATTATGATATTATTATAATTAAGCACTATTTAATGATAGAACTAGTGATTAGAACTAAAACTTGGTAACCATGAATGAATGCATATTTGTCATTGTAACTGAACTTAGGACTGGTGGTGGTGATTAAGATATTGTTGGTCATAGGTAATAGTAATTATTATTAAAAGATACTACTACTATTATTATCTGCTGGGTTCATGAATATTAATCCCGGTGTCAGTGTTCGCTTGAACTGATTTGCTGAAATCAAAACAGGGACGTTAATAGATGAGCACCAACCTACGAGAGCGGTTCGCGCATTAGCTCCGCCCACTGCCGAGAAACCAGCATATCTTCTGCTTGTTCTTAAAAGCTGAATAATTCTAAATGAACTTTGTTATTTTGACAGGAAAATGCAACAAAGAATATGGTTTACATGTAGCGTGTCAATTCAGCGTGGTATGCAAGACTCTCTCTCTCTTTGCATGTGTGAGAAACACAGCGCTATCAGTAAAGCGACGGCGAGTCGTGCGCCTTCACACTAGTT